>NW_024097326.1:0-113530 GCF_016545835.1 Crotalus tigris | reverse complement strand
TTCTGCTGAAAAGCAATGAATACTTTGAGACATGTCAATCGTACAAGAATTGTTTTAAATATCAACATTTAGATCTACGGAATGGCTTACGTGATCCTCAAAGATCTACATTTGAAGAGTGATCTACCTCTCTGATTAGAAACGGTCCCTTCTGGACAAGCGTCACATTGGTAGCAACAAACTTGCTCGCCTTCTGGCAGGCTTCTCCTCTCTCCTGCCTGGCACCTCTTCATGCCACACCTGGCAAAGGGCACCTTCTAAAAGAGAAAAGGGAAATGCTTGAGATGGCACAAGCAATGAACATGCTTCATTTATTCTTTTCCATATTCCTGCTTCCCTCTCCAGAATGACTTCCAAAGAAACGGTTCTCCAGGGTCTTTCAAGCTCATGAAGGATTTAGGCCAGGCCACCCCCAACCCACTCACTGATGACTCACACCTGGCCCATCACGAGACCCTCACTTGACACACCCACACCTGAAGCCCTTATAAGCAGAAGGACAGGGACATCCCCTAAACTCCGCTGAAGAGGTCACCTAGTTTGGTAATAAAACGTTCAGAAACCAACCAACAAGCTCAGAGAACAAAGCTTCAGCCCCTCACCACTAATGGAGACTGGGACTTCAGCATGCTAAGGAAGGCTTGGGACACGGAGCTACAGTTTTCCAAAACAAAGAATCAGGAGCAGTCATCTGCGTGGGAAGGGTCCATGGTGATCGCTGTCAACTGTACCAGCTGCATCTGGGTTTCAATCTGATGGTTTTCCAAATCCCACCCCTTCTGGGACCTGTTAATCACCAAATGTGTCACATGCAAGGCAGGTTTTTCACTAAATGGCTGCCCTATTTTCTGATTCAATAAACTTGTTTTGAGTTAGAAAGGAAATCCATATCCCCAAGAAATTTCCCTAAAATTAAGGTATTTCCTTCCAGCTCACCAGTGTGGCCCAGGTGATTGCATCGGACTTAATGGTGAAATCCTTTCTTGAGGGAGACCCAGGATCAATTTGCCCAACTTTCATGGGGACAAAAGACCGATTAGGGCAGAGAACCCAGTTGATAAGATCATATTGAGCTGATCCCAGTCCATTTTCTGAGAAAGAGACTTCTTCTTCAGCACTGTTGTTGAACTTGATATTCGTCAAGGAGGCAAGAAGCTGAAAGAAAAGAAGCATTCATAAATTGGAGTCATTGGCTGAAAGCCACAAATGAGACAGCATGGCTTCTATCGTTCTGGGATGGCCTTCGTCTTCAAGGGTTGTATATCTGAGAATCGAGAAGAGTTTCCTTTTAGGGATGATGAAATCATTTGTACCACAACAGCGTACAATTCTACTGGTTGTCTCTAACGACATTTAAAGAATGGAGAAATCAGGAACCAGTTCTGACAAAAGGAGCAATGCAGAAGTGAGTTCCTGCTCTGGTTTGTCACTTCACTTCACTGCCCAATGATGCAGGAAAGTATAATGAGAACCAGTTTTACACCAGGTTACAAAGCAAGAGACGGTGAGTTCAAGTCCCACTTTAGCCAGGAAAGCAGCTGGGTGACCTTGGCCCAGTCCCTCTCTCTTGGCCCACCTCACAGAGTTGTTGTTATGGGGAAAATAGGAGGCGGAAATTGTATGGAATATGTTTGCCATCTTGGGTTGTTTGTAGAAATAATAGAGGAATACAAACAAACAAACAAACAAACAAACAAATAGGATACGATAGGATAGAATCAAGATCACGTGAAGTATTAATACCACTTTACAAGGCCTTGGTAAGGCCACACTTGGAATACAGCATCCAGTTTTGGTCACCACAATGTAAAAAAGATGTTGAGACTCAAGAAAGAGTACAGAAAAGAGCAACAAAGATGATTAGGGGATTGGAGGCCAAAGCATATAAGGAACGGCTGCTGGAATTGGGTATGTCTAGTTTAACGAAGAAAACGACGACGGGAAACATGATAGCAGTGTTCCAATATCTCAGGGTCTGCCACAAAGAAGAGGGAATCAAGCTATTGTCCAAAGCACCTGAAGGCAGGACAAGAAGCAACGGGTGGAAACGAATCAAGGAGAGAAGCATCCTAGAACTAAGGAGACACTTCCTATCAGTTAGGAAATCATTCATCATTGGTCTGATCAGACACTGAGTTTAAACATAGTTTAAACTATGTCTGACAAAAATTGTCTGACAAAAATTAAAAAATAAGATCATAACAAAATAATTTAAAAAATAAATTAAAAGCAAAACAAAAACAAGACACTCAAAGGTTGTTTTCTACCATCAGGACACTACAAGTAAATAAATGAAATGGAGACCTCTCTGAGTCCAGCTGTGTGTGCCGAGATTGACCCAGGCCACTTTCACACAACAAGCTGAGCTATTTGTTTAATTTCTGGGCCACCCATCTCACTGATAAAGTGACTCTGGGCAGCAAGGCACCAAATGGCAAAGTAAACAAATGGTCACCCAGGAGGCTAACCCATAGAAACATCAACCAAGGTGAAAATGAGCTTGCAGGTTGGATTCGGACTTCATCCTGAGGGAAACTGAGGTGGTTCTGCAAAAGTGCCCACTAGGACTTCAACTGACCCACTGAAGCTTCTTGCACAAAAGCACCCAGATGGTCATCAGGCTCTGAGCTGACACGTCCTGTGTGGAATGGTCACTGCCGGAAACTCAATAAAGCATTCAAGACCTTATAGAACTTTATAGGAAGGTCTTTCCTATCAGGCTCATAAGGACAAATGGCTGGGTTTACTTCTCTTCTCTTCTCCTTACACCCGCCTTCAACAAAAGATGAAACTCAATTTGTATTATTTTTAATAAGTCCTGTTTTAATCCGCTCTCAGATACATTGGTATATTGGGATGCAGGTATTTAATGAGTGATTCAATAAATACTTAAAGGAAGCTTCCTCTATTGGATTGGATAAAAAAGTCTCAGAGATTACCTGCCATGGCTGGACTTTTGAAGACAATGCCCGCCATGACTGGACACTGGAGATCCTCTTTCCAAGCCTCATCATGAATGGTCGCCCTCCTAATCCAAGCACGGCGTGCAGTGCATGTGCCACAGCATAAACGGCGTTGTAGATGTTGTAACTTTCACCTGCCATGCTTGTTTCAAACACATAAGAGGGCAGATCCTGTAAATTCTCCTTGCCTGTACAGTGTGAATGGAACCTATCTTGTTCGTGGAACAGGCAGTTAAAGACCCTTTCCCACCACAGTGGGAGAAAGACGTCCCCTTGTGGGTTCAAAGGGTCTAAAGACAGGAGGAAGGGGCTGAATTCCGAGACATCACCAGCGTGATCCCTAAAATGCAGAGACCCGTGCAAGGGCACCAAAAGTCTCAAACGGTACGGATATCCTATCGCACCAAATGTCCAATGGGAAGTTATTATCCAAACTTTCCAGAACGACGACTTTCTGGATACTAAATGTTCCTTCAAACAGATCAAGAAATGCGAAACATTTCTGAAGGCTCCAAAGAGAATAACCACTTCAGTTTTAAGTAAAGTTTTCAGAAGGGATTTAAAATCCAACTTGGCAATATTATCAGAAATGTATATATTGCTAAAGGCCAGGCAGACCTCCTTCTCCTTCAGCATCGGCATCAGAGATGAGACGAAATGTTCTCCATCGTCATTTTCAGGGGCCACCAGCCCGACCCAGTTCCACTGGAAGTGCAGGAGCAGCTGGACTAAACCCACATATTGAGTGGATTCCTCGGGGTTAATCCGGAAGAAGGAAGGATCAACTCTTCGGTCTCCCCGAGTGGACTCAAAGCCAACACCAAGCTGGAGAAAGTGAAATTCTTCTTTCAAAATAAGAATTTATGGTCACCACTGTTTGCTTTCTTGGCTTCTTGTCCCACCAATCAACCTAACTCACTTTGAGTGGCAAGCTTAAACTTCTTTCCTTTTTGGGAAGAACCACCAGTTTTTGCCTGATTGTCTATGGAGATTTCCAGTCATCCAGATCATAGTTGTTCTAAAGGTGCTTTTTCAACAGGCAACTGAACTTCCTTGTTTTTCTTTGAAGACATTTCGCTTCTCCTCCAAGAAGCTTCTTCAGCTCTGACTAGATGGTGGGGAAATGGAAGGATTTATACTCCTTGCAGACAGCTGGTCATTTGCATCCTTTCAGAGAGTCCTTGAGCCCACTTGGAGGTTCGTCTGTGTCACCTGAGCAGTGCAGATGGGTGTGGAGCCTTCTTGGAACTGCTGAAAGGATTCTGTTGGGGACAAGCGATAGATGATGATGTGTCCTCCCCCTCTGTTAAGAGAGAGCTGTTCAATTTTAAAGTAGATGGCCTCTTTGACCCCTCTTTCAATCTAGCAGTCCAATCTAGTGGATTTTGGTGCCTTCAAAGGAGTGACCTTTGTCTTTCAAATGCAGATGTGCTGCTGAATCTTATCCTGATAAGTTTGTTCTCCTATGTTGTGCCATACATTTGTAAGGTGGTTGTTTTGTTTCTCCAAAGTACAGATTTGCACATGTCTTTACTGCATTCAACTGCATTCTACTGCACATACCAGATTGCTCAATTTGGGTCTATTTTATCCTTGAGGTGGATAAGCTTCTGCCTTAAAGTATTGCTGGGTTTAAAGTGAGCATGTATGTTGTGTTGGTTGAAAATCCTCCTGTGCTTTTCAAAGATTCATGCAACCTATGGAATGACAAGGTGGCTTCATTCGTTGTTCTCTCTTTGGCTGTTATGGAGGAACTCCTGTTGGGTCTATTTCTGGATTTGAGGAAGGTCCAGTTGGGATAGCCACAAGCTCTGAGGGCTTCCTTGATTCCTAAAGCCCATCAAAGAAGCCCTCAGAACTTGTGGCTTCTTGGATGAGAAGTGAAACATTTTCAAGGAAAAAACCAAGAAATTCCAGTTTATCTTTTCAAAAGCACCTTTAGGACAACCACGGCCTGGACTGAGAATCTCCATAGATAACATGTGCTTCTGTGGTTTGTTTACTCCATACTGCCTCCAATGGGGCCCCCTTACCTGTGGGACCTTGAAGAGGGTGAAGATGGAGGCCATCAGCCTTGAGGATTTGGGGTTGAGACCTCCAATGACAGAGAGCAGAGGGTCCTGCCAATCACATTTGTAACCCGGAACCATTTGTCCTCGTGTGGAGAGCAGGAAGAGGCTGTAAAAGGAAATCCTCCTCTCCAATTTGTGATTGTCATAGATGTGGAAGCCGAGGGTGAGGTTGGGCAGGAGACCCGGATCCTTGTTGACTTCTCTGACTGCAAACATGAAGGCCAGGAACTGCTGGTAGTTCTTGGCTATGATGCTGTATTGAGAAAACCCTTTAGAATGCGGTGGAGTGGAATAGAATATAGAATGTAGAATGTAGAATGTAGAGTAGAAGAGAATATAGGATAGGATAGGATAGGATAGGATAGGATAGGATAGGATAGGATAGGATAGGATAGGATAGGATAGGATAGGATAGGACAGGACAGGACAGGACAGGACAGGATAGGATAGGATAAGATTCTAAACAAGAGAATACATAGACATTGAGGAATATTACAGGACAGCTTCTATGTCTTGATGGAGTCAGTCTTGCCTTTTATTTTTAGTTTCATAAGGCTTCTTTATTAAGGATCTTCCTTGATTAAAATTTCATAGTTTTATGAACAAGCAGAAAAGCCTGTCCATCCAAATCACGGATCATGTTATACCCGTCTCTCCTTCCCCCCCACTTTGACTTTGCTCCAGTGGCTCCAGTCCTTCCCAGTTCCTCTTCTTCCACCCTAATCACTTTGGGTCTCTCTTGAAGCAGCTTCTTCAGGTCTGGTAAAAATTGCTGAACGTAACACTCTGGTGAGAGTCACACAGCATAGATTTCCTGAAAGCCATTATTCATAAGCTCTGCTGATTCCAAAACTGAATTTTATTATTCTTACAATACCCCCACACTGGAAAAGCTTTGAGTTTTTCCTTGAGTCTTCCGGCATGGCTTTCAGTCCAACTTAATGTTATAAATCAACTACTTAATTAGACCAACACAAGATCTAAAGTATTGTCCCCTCCTTACATTTTATGTAAGGTTGTGGAAAGATTGAAAAGCCTAGCCTGTTTTATGAATTTGGCTTTTTACTGAGAAAAGTACAAACATCTCAACTACACTAGAAAATTGCAAACATCACTAAAAGAAAAGGTTCTTAAAGGACTCCCTCAATCCCAAACAGAAAATATAACGCTCTACTTCTTTCCCTTCTGGGTGAAACTTACTCCTTTCCGAACAGAGGTGAGAACAGTCTTTTTTCATAGTCTCCAAAATCTATGGGCTCAAAGAATTGCAAGTTCAAATTCGCACCAATAATGAGGTCACCAGATCTGTAATAGTCCCATTGTTCCTGAGTCTGGAAAGGGTTTGTCAACACACAAACAGATGGCATCCTCTTAGCAGAAGCTAGAGGCAGGAACCAGAAGAGCAGCAGCAGCAGGAGAGGCAACCCAGTCATCCTTGTCACCTTCCCTCCCAGGTGAGAAATCCAGGTTTGTGCAGAAGCCGAATTGCAGGGAGCCCTTGAAATCTCGGCAGAGCTTTAGCATGAGCGAGAGACAAGCCGTGACACCTGGGTGTCCCCAGGGCAGATTTCTGTCACCTAGGCTTCCTCTCACCTGTCTTTGGGCTGTGATCCAAGAGAGATCCAAGGTCTGCAAATGCAGGAGTGGGTTCCTTGCAAGATAAGGTGAGATGTTATTTCTGCCCCAGCTGGAGAAATCAGAGCATGTTTTTTTGAAATAGATTTTATCCTGGAAAGATTTTTCTCTAGGTAGAAATCCACAGGGGTCACATTCAAAATTACTGTCCCTCTGGTAATTGCAAAGAAAGGGAGTTGTCCTCCCCCACTGAGCAATGGCTTCTTTTCCAGGAAGGGAAAAACATGTTTGTGTCTCTTCTGGTTAATCCCCAGAGCAAGTGAACCTGCAGGTCAAGATGAAGTAGGGCACGTGACCTACACGAAGCACAGCAAATTTTATGGGGGTTTTTTATTGGGGACTGGGCCTCATTGAAGACAGTTGGAAGACAATGAAAATAAAAGACTGGTTGATTATTAATGTCAACATCCAGCTGAGTGACCTTGCTGGGAACATATAAACATCAATGAAAATTTTATTCCAATGTGGGGTCTAGATCAAACTACATGTGTGCAAAATCTCTCTGTGCACAGATATCATACAGTATCATGGTTTGCCAAAGAGAGACGATGTGACACAATGATTATAATATTGTATTCCTTACTGACATTTTTCACTCATAACACTCCGGACGTTCCCGAATATTGAAGAGGCAGCATAGCAGAACTAGGTGCGGTGGAGGATTTCAATACTACCATATAAAAGAATTGAATATTAATAGGGAATTCTACACAGCATCAGGAGATTATGGAAACAAACATATAGGATCAAACAAACTGACACTGAACCTACATTAGAAATATTGAAAATTCAATGAAAAGGAATAAATGAGAAACGTTACTGCTTGAAATAATAAAGCCGTAACAGCAAATTTTATGGGGGTCTTTTGTTGGGGACTGGGCCTCATTGAAGACAGTTGGAAGACAATGAAAATAAAAGGCTGGTTGATTGTTAATGCCAACTTCCAGCTCAAGTATCTAAATAAAAGTCCAGGATTGTTTTCTTTTGCTTACAGTTTATTGAATACATGGCCTGGTAAAGGTGAGGCAAAACTAACTCTAAAATCCCAAGGCATCGGACCATAGCACATAACAATGACTTTCCCAGCCAACCCTCACACACACCCCCAATTTCCACATAGCTCATGTAAGAAGTTTTCTTTGTTATGGAACCCATCTGTTATCTTCTTCACACCTGCTAGAATGTCCTTGAAAGGTTTCCATGCTGTAAACTCTAAGCAAGATTCTGTAGAACTGGAGAGATACAAGCCAAGAGACCAGCCCCAGAGGCCAAGATGGAGAAGATCTCCACAGCCACCATGGACTTCCCTTTGGTGCTCAGGTAGGTGGGGAGGAAGCTGATCCAAACACTGCAAAACACCAGCATGCTGAAAGTGATGAACTTGGCTTTGTTAAAGCTGTCAGGTAACTTTCTAGTTAGAAAGGCCACAGTGAAAGAGATGATGGCCAAAAAGCCAAGGTAGGCGAGGACAGTGTAAAACATTGAAGCTGAGCCTTCATTACATTCCAAGATGGCTTCTCCTAGCAAGGAGTGGAAGTCCATCTTGGGAAATGGGGGAGAGGTTACCAGCCAGATGGCACAAAGAACTGCTTGGACCAGGGGACAGGCTAACACCGTGAAGTTGGTCAGTGGTTTTCTGAAGAGTTTCCTTGTCTTGTTGCCTGGCTTGGTGGCCCTGAAGGCCAGAACCACTATGACAGTTTTTGCCAAGACAGAGGAAACCGCAAGAGAAAAGATAATGGCAAAGGCAGTTTGTCAGAAAAGACAGGTGAGCTTCCCTGGTCGACCAATGAAGAGGAAGGAGCAGAGGAAGCAGAGCAGGAGGGAAACCAAGAGGAGGTAGGTGAGATCTTGGTTGTTGGCCATGACGATCGGTATGTCACGATGTTTATGGAATATCACCAGCACTGCAGATGTGATCACAGAGAGAGAAAGCGCTAGAGAAACTAAAGTGTGTTCCAACGTATCTTGATAGGACAGGAAGTGGGTCTTCTTGGTAATGCAGTGGTCCTTGTCCTTGTTGGGATATTGGTCTTCTGGGCAGGGCTCACAGCGAGCTGCATCTGAAATCAAGATCAATTGATAAGATGAATGTCTTTGTCTAAGGATTTCAGGGGCATTTTTCATCAGTATTACCTAGTTTGCTATGAGCAAAAAGGTCTTCTCCATGGCTACTATGGCTTTCATTGTCAGAGAGATAGAGGGGGGAGGAGGGAGGCAGGGAGGCAGAGAGGCAGGGAGAGAGGGAGGGAGGGAGGGAGGGAGGGAGAGAGAGAGAGAGAGAGAGAGAGAGAGAGAGAGAGAGAGAGAGAGAGAGAGAGAGAGAGAGAGAGAGACCTGGCTCAAAAATAGTAAGTGCTAATACAATCCTTGGTTGTATAAACAGAGACTGTAAGGACCCACTTCAATTAATCACCCAAGAAAGCAGAACTCTTGAAACAGGCATTGTCTCAAAAGGATACTTTTATTAGGGGTCAGTGACAGTAGGGATGTCAGTGCAAGATCTGGGGAAAAGCCCACCAAAACTGTATAGTTAAGCAAGATATATCCCTCCTTCCATCACAATCATAATGTCCATTTGAAATCCAGCCAATCCACAGGTGGTCCCAAGAGCAGGTAACTGGCACAGTTGGCACTCATCTCAAGGTCTTCTCCAGTTTTGTTTCTTTGTAATCATCTCCTTCATACGGGAGACACATTCTATCAATGCTGCTAACATCAGATGTTCTTCCTTTGACAACAGATGGAAATGAAGCCATTTTAACTCTTTTGCTTTTAGAGTTAGTTGATGCTGGGAAGGGGAATGTGGATGAGAGTCCAGTTAGTCATAACAACAATAACTCAGCCGTGGGAATCCAAGATTATTGCACTCACAGTTGATAAAGTTTTGGCGGGCTGGAGAGCTGGGGAGAAAGCCCGCGCTTCAAGCTAATTGAGGAATGTGACTTATGACTGTTAATTGGAGGAGGGAATTGTGCTTTGCTACTTTGTGTCAGGGGAGGGGAATTCTGTTTTGGGCTTCAACTCTGTACTGCCGATACTTTGTTTCTCAAATAAAAGATTCTTTAAGGTAAACATTTGTCAGAACCATGACAATGGGGTTGCACCATGCCAAATAGGCCAGGCCATACGTTGGGCAACCTTGCTGGGAACATATAAATGTCAATGAAAATTTTATTCCAATGTGGGGTCTAGATCAAACTACATGTGTACAAAATCTCTCTGTGCACAGATATCATACAGTATCATGGTTTGCCAAGGAGAGATGATATGACAATGATTCTAATATTGTATTCCTTACTGACATTTTTCACTCATAACACCCAGGACGTTCCCCCATATTGCAGAGGGAGCAATAAAAGTCTAAATAAGAGTCCAGGATTGTTTTCTTTTGCTAACAGTTTATTGAATACATGGCCTGGTAAAAGTGAGGTAAAACTAACTCTAAAATCCCAAGGCATCAGACCATAGCATATAACAATGAGTTTCCCAGCCAACCCTCCACCGCCCAATTTCCACATAACTCATGTAAAGAAGTTCTCTTTGTTATGGAACACATCTGTTATCTTCTTCACACCTGCTAGAATGTCCTTGAAAGGTTTCCATACTGCAAACTCTAAGCAAGATTCGGTAGAACTGGAGAGGTTTCATTTCTGTAACTAATCTGTTTCAAAAAAAAAACCCTCCCCCCCCCCCATTCTAATGATAAAATGAAAAGAGAAAGGCATATAGCTGCCAAATTTTCATTATTGGCAGTTGCAGATAACAGATATGTTGTGTCCAGTGAGAGCACTTGATAAGATATTATTTAATATTATAAGTTCCTCCACCATCTCATCTTTTTTGTTAAAAATTTTAACCCTTTCTAAACACGTCCCAACGATAAATATAAATGTGGCCTATCCCTGCATCAGTTAGACATTCTTGTTTCTTATCATGTTTTCCCTACAGTTAAGATGGGGCCTCAGTAGGATAATGAAACATTTGGGGAAAAAGATGCAAGCCAAGAGACCAGCCCCAGATGCCAAGATGGAGAAGATCTCCACAGCCACCATGGATTTCCCTTTGGTGCTCAGGTAGGTGGGGAGGAAGCTGATCCAAACACTGCAAAACACCAGCATGCTGAAAGTAATGAACTTGGCTTCGTTAAAGCTGTCAGGTAACTTTCTAGCTAGAAAGGCCACAGTGAAAGAGATGATGGCCAAAAAGCCAAGGTAGGCGAGGACAGTGTAAAACATTGTAGCTGAGCCTTCATTACATTCCAAGATGGCTTCTCCTAACAAGGAGTGGAAGTCCATCTTGGGAAATGGGGGAGAGGTTACCAGCCAGATGGCACAAAGAACTGCTTGGACCAGGGGACAGGCTAAGACAATGAAGTTGGTCAGTGGTTTTCCTAAGAGTTTCCTTGTCTTGTTGCCTGGCTTGGTGGCCATGAAGGCCAGAACCACCATGACAGTTTTTGCCAAGACAGAGGAAACCGCAAGAGAAAAGATAATGGCAAAGGCAGTTTGTCGTAAGAGACAGGTGAGCTTCCCTGGTCGACCAATGAAGAGGAAGGAGCAGAGGAAGCAGAGCAGGAGAGAGACCAGGAGGAGGTAGGTGAGATCTCGGTTGTTGGCCTTAACAATTGGTGTGTCACGATGTTTATGGAATATCACCAGCACTGCAGATGTGATCACAGAGAGAGAAAGCGCTAGAGAAACTAAAGTATATCCCAAGGTATCTTGATAGGACAGGAAGTGGGTCTTCTTGGTAATGCAGTGGTCCTTGTCCTTGTTGGGATATTGGTCTTCTGGGCAGGGCTCACAGCGAGCTGCATCTGAAATCAAGATCAAGGGATAAGATGAAAGTCTTTGTCTAAGGATTTCAGGGGCATTTTTCATCAGTATTACCCAGTTTGCTATGAGCAAAAAGGTCTTCTCCAATCACTGAGCACTTCCATGTCAGAGAGACTGCCAACTTTTTTCCTACTTTATATTAGTATCCCCAGAAGACTGATAGATCTTCAGCGAGAAAGCCTGGGTGTGTTTTGAGAAAATCATAAAGAGAGAGGGGGGAGGGAGAGAGAGGGGGAGGGAGGGAGGGAGAGAGAGAGAGAGAGAGAGAGAGAGATAATATAATAACCCAAGGAAAGGTGGCCTGTGGGGTGGGGACAGGACCACTTGGATACATAAGCTGTAAGGTTCTACTGAAAAGCAATGAATACTTTGAGACACGTCAATCGTACAAGAATTGGTTTAAATATCAATATTTAGATCTACGGAATGGCTTATGTGATCCTCAAAGATCTACATTTGAAGAGTGATCTACCTCTCTGATTAGAAACAGTCCCTTCTGGACAGGCGTCACATTGGTAGCAACAAACTTGCTCGCCTTCTGGCAGGCTTCTCCTCTCTCCTGCCTGGCACCTCTTCATGCCACACCTGGCAAAGGGCACCCTCTAAAAGAGAAAAGGGAAATGCTTGAGATGGCACAAGCAATGAACATGCTTCATTTATTCTTTTCCATATTCCTGCTTCCCTCTCCAGAATGACTTCCAAAGAAACGGTTCTCCATGGTCTTTTAAGCTCATGAAGGATTTAGGTCAGGCCACCCCCAACCCACTCACTGATGACTCACACCTGACCCATCACAAGACCCTCACTTGACACACACACACCTGAAGCCCTTATAAGCAGAAGGACAGGGACATCCCATAAACTCCACTGAAGAGGTCACCTAGCTTGGTAACGAAACGTTAAGAATCTCAGAGAATGAACCTTCACCACCTCACCACTAATGGAGACTGGGTCTTCAGCATGCTAAGGAAGGCTTGGGACACTGAGCTACACTTTTCCAAAACAAAGAATCACGAGCAGTCATCTGCCTGGGAAGGGTCCATGGTGATCACTGTCAACTGTACCAGCTGCATCTGGGTTTCAATCTGATGGTTTCCCCAATCCCACCCCTTCTGGGATCTGTCAGTCACCAAATGTGTAACTTGCAAGGCAGGTTTTTCACTAAATGGCTGCCTTATTTTCTGATTCAATAAACTTGTTTTGAGTTAGAAGGGAAATCCGTATCCCCAAGAAATTTTCCTAAAATTAAGGTATTTCCTTCCAGCTCACCAGTGTGGCCCAGGTGATTGCATTGGACTTAATGGTGAAATCCTTTCTTGAGACAGACCCATGATCAATTTGCCCAACTTTTATTGGAACAAAAGATAGATTAGGGCAGAGAACCCAGTTGATAAGATCATATTGAGCTGATCCCAGTCCATTTTCTGAGAAGGAGACTTCTTCTCCAGCACTGTTGTTGAACTTGATATTCGTCAAGGAGGCAAGAAGCTGAAAGAAAAGAAGCATTCATAAATTGGAGTCATTGGCTGAAAGCCACAAATGAGACAGCATGGCTTCTATCATTCTCGGATGGCCTTCATCTTCAAGGGTTGTATATCTGAGAATCTAGAAGAGTTTCCTTTTAGGGATGATGACATCATTTGTACCACAACAGGGTACAATTCTACTGGTTGTCTCTAACGTCATTTAAAGAATGGAGAAATCGGGAACCAGTTCTGACGAAAGGAGCAATGCAGAAGTGAGTTCCTGCTCTGGTTTGTCACTTCACTTCACCGCCCAATGATGCAGGAAAGTATAATGAGAACCAGTTTTACACCAGGTTAGAAAGCAAGAGACGGTAAGTTCAAGTCCCACTTTAGGCAGGGAAAGCAGCTGGGTGATCTTGGCCCAGTCCCTCTCTCTCAGCCCACCTCACAGAGTTGTTGTTACGGGGAAAATAGGAGGTGGAAAGTGTATGGAATATGTTTGCCATCTTGGGTTATTTGTAGAAATAATAGAGGAATACAAACAAACAAACAAACAAATAGGATACGATAGGATAGAATCAAGGTCACGTGAAGTATTAATACCACTTTACAATGCCTTGCTAAGGCCACACTTGGAATACGGCATCCAGTTTTGGTCACCACGATGTAAAAAAGATGTTGAGACTCTAGAAAGAGTGCAGAAAAGAGCAACAAAGATGATTAGGGGACTGGAGGCCAAAGCATATAAGGAACGGCTGCTGGAATTGGGTATGTCTAGATTAACGAAGAAAAGGATGACGGGAAACATGATAGCAGTATTCCAATATCTCAGGGTCTGCCACAAAGAAGAGGGAATCAAGCTATTGTCCAAAGCACCTGAAAGCAGGACAAGAAGCAACGGGTGGAAACGAATCAAGGAGAGAAGCATCCTAGAACTAAGGAGAAACTTCCTATCAGTTAGGAAATCATTCATCATTGGTCTGATCAGACACTGAGTTTAAACATAGTTGGAATAAACACGTCAATTGTCCAACAAAAATTCAAAAATAAGATCATAACAAAATAATTTTAAAAATAAATTAAAAACAAAACAAAAACAAGACACTCAAAGGTCGTTTTCTACCATCAGGACGCTACAATAAATAAATGAAATGGAGACCACTCTGAGTCCAGCTGTGTGTGCCAAGGTTGACACAGGCCACTTTCACAAAACAAGCTGAGCTGTTTGTTTAATTTCTGGGCCACCCATCTTACTGATAAAGTGACTCTCAAGGCAACAAATGGCAAAGTAAACAAATGGGGTGGGGGAGGGTCACCCAGGAGGCTAACCCATAGAAACATCAACCAAGGTGAAAATGAACTTGCAGGTTGGATTCGGGCTTCATCCTGAGGGAAACTGAGGTAGTTCTGCAAATGTGCCCACTAGGACTTCAACTGACCCATTGAAGCTTCTTGCACAAAAGTACCCAGATGGTCATCAGGCTCTGAGCTGACACGTCCTGTGTGGAATGGTCACTGCCGGAAACTCAATAAAGCATTCAAGACCTTATAGAACTTTATAGGAAGGTCTTTCCTATGAGGATCATAAGGACAAATGGCTGGGTTTACTTCTCTTCTCCTCCTCCTACGCCCGCCTTCAACAAAAGATGAAACTCAATTTGTATTATTTTTAATAAGTCCTGTTTTAATCCGCTCTCAGATACATTGGTATGTTGGGATGCAGGTATTTAACGAGTGATTCAATAAATACTTAAAGGAAGCTTCCTCTATTGGATTGGATAAAAAAGTCTCAGAGATTACCTGCCATGGCTGGACTTTTGAAGACAACGCCCGCCATGACTGGAAACTGGAGATCCTCTTTCCAAGCCTCATCATGAATGGTCGCCCTCCTGATCCAAGCACAGTGTGCAGTGCATGTGCCACAGCATAAATGGCGTTGTAGATGTTGTAACTTTCACCTGTCATGTGTGTTTCAAACACATAAGAGGGCAGATCCTGTAAATTCTCCTTGCCTGTACATTGAGAACGGAACTCATCTTGTTCGTGGAACAGGCAGTTAAAGACCCTTTCCCACCACAGTGGGAGAAAGACATCCCCTTGTGGGTTCAAAGGGTCTAAAGACAGGAGGAAGGGGCTGAATTCCGAGACATCACCAGCATGGTCCCTAAAATGCAGAGACCCGTGCAAGGGCACCAAAAGTCTCAAACGGTACGGATATCTTATCGCACCAAATGTCCAATGGGAAGTTATTATCCAAACTTTCCAGAACGACGACTTTCTGGATACTAAATGGTCGTTCAAACAGATCAAGAAATGCGAAACATTTCTGAAGGCTCCAAAGAGAATAACCACTTCAGCTTTAAGTAAAGTTTTCAGAAGGGATTTAAAATCCAACTTGGCAATATTATCAGAAATGTATATATTGCTGAAGGCCAGGCAGATCTCCTTCTCCTTCAGCATCGGCATCAGAGATGAGACGAAACGTTCTCCATCGTCATTTTCAGGGGCCACCAGCCCGACCCAGTTCCACTGGAAGTGCAGGAGCAGCTGGACTAAACCCACATATTGAGTGGATTCCTCGGGGTTAATTCGGAAGAAGGAAGGATCAACTCTTCGGTCTCCCTGAGAGAACTCAAAGCCAACACCAAGCTGGAGAAAGTGAAATTCTTCTTTCAAAATAAGAATTTATGGTCACCACTGTTTGCTTTCTTGGCTTCTTGTCCCACCAATCAACCTAACTCACTTTGAGTGGCAAGCTTAAACTTCTTTCCTTTTTGGGAAGAACCACCAGTTTTTGCCTGATTGTCTATGGAGATTTCCAGTCATCCAGATCATAGCAGTTCCAAAGGTGCTTTTTCAACAGGCAACTGAAGTTGCTTGTTTTTCTTTGAAGACGTTTCGCTTCTCCTCCAAGAAGCTTTTTCAGCTCTGACTAGATGGTGGGGAAATGGAAGGATTTATACTCCTTGCAGACAGCTGGTCATTTGCATCCTTTCAGAGAGTCCTTGAGGCCACTTGGAGGTTTGTCTGTGTCACCTGAGCAGTGCAGATGGCTGTGGAGCCTTCTTCGAACTGCTGAAAGGACTGTGTTGTGGACAGGAGATAGATGATGATGTGTCCTCCTCCTCTGTTAAGAGAGAGCTGTTCAATTTTAAAGTAGATGGCCTCTTTGACCCCTCTTTCAATCTAGCAGCCCAGTCTAGTGGACTTTGGTGCCTTCAAAGGAGTGACCTTTGTTTTTCAAATGCAGATATGCTGCTGAATCTTATCCTGATAAGTTTGTTCTCCTGTGTTGTGCCATACATTTGTAAGGTGGTTGTTTTGTTTCTCCAAAGTACAGATTTGCACATGTCTTTACTGCATTCAACTGCATTCTATTGCATATACCAGGTTGCTCAATTTGGGTCTGAGTATTTTATCCTTGAGGTGGATAAGCTTCTGCTTTAATGTATTGTTGGGTTTAAAGTGTGCATATACGTTGTGTTGGTTGAAAATCCTCCTGTGCTTTTCAAATATTCATGCAACTTATGGAATGACAAGGTGGCTTCATTTATTGTTCTCTCTTTGGCTGTTATGGAGGAACTCCTGTTGGGTCTATTTCTGGATTTGAGGAAGGTCCAGTTGGAATAGCCACAGGCTCTGAGGGCTTCCTTGATTCCTAAAGCTCATCAAAGAAGCCCTCAGAACCTGTGGCTTGTTGGATGAGAACTGAAATGTTTTCCAGGAAAAAAATGAGAAAACTCCAGTTACCTTTTGAAAAGCACCTTTGGGACAACCACAGCCTGGATTGAGAATATCCATAAGTGCTTCTGTGGGTTGTCTACTCCAAATGGGGCCCCCTTACCTGTGGGACCTTGAAGAGGGTGAAGATGGAGGCCATCAGCCTTGAGGATTTGGGGTTGAGACCTCCAATGACAGAGAGCAGAGGGTCCTGCCAATCACATTTGTAACCCGGAACCATTTGTCCTCGTGTGGAGAGCAGGAAGAGGCTGTAAAAGGAAATCCTCCTCTCCAATTTGTGATTGTCATAGATGTGGAAGCCGAGGGTGAGGTTGGGCAGGAGAACCGGATCCTTGTTGACTTCTCTGACTGCAAACATGAAGGCCAGGAACTGCTGGTAGTTCTTGGCTATGATGCTATATTGAGAAAAACCTTTAGAATGGGGTGGAGTGGAATAGAATGTAGAATGTAGAATGTAGAGTCGAAGAAAATATAGAATAGGATAGGATAGGATAGGATAGGATAGGATAGGATAGGATAGGATAGGATAGAATAGAATAGAATAGAATAGAATAGAATAGAATAAGGATAGGATAGGATAGGATAGGATAGGATAGGATAGGATAGGATAGGATAGGATAGGATTCTAAACAAGAGAATAGCCGAGGTGGCGCAGCAGTTAGAGTGCAGTACTGCAGGCCACTTTAGCTGACTGTGTTTAGCAGGTCAGCGGTTCAAATCTCACCGGCTCAAGGTTGACTCAGCCTTCCATCCTTCCGGGGTAGGTAAAATGAGGACCCAGATTCTATATAGAATATAGAATGTAGATTGTAGAGTAGAAGAGAATATAGAATAGAATAGGATAAGATAGGATAGGATAGGGTAGGGTAGGGTAGGGTAGGGTAGGGTAGGGTAGGGTAGGATAGGATAGGATAGGATAGGATAGGATAGGATAGGATAGGATAGGATAGGATAGGATAGGATAGGATAGGATAGGATAGGATTCTAAACAAGAGAATACATAGACATTGAGGAACATTACAGGACAGTTTTGTGTCTTGATGGAGTCAGTCTTGCCTTTTATTTTTAGTTTCATAAGGCTTCTTTATTAAGGATCTTCCTTGATTAAAATTTCATAGTTTTATGAACAAGCAGAAAAGCCTGTCCATCCAAATCACGGATCATGTTATACCCTTCTCTCTTCACATCCCTCCTTTGACTTTGCTCCAGTGGCTCCAGTCCTTCCCAATTCCTCTTCTTCCACCCTAATCAATTTGGGTCTCTCTTGAAGCAGCTTCTTCAGGTCTGGTAAAAATTGCTGAACGTAACACTCTGGTGAGAGTCACACAGCTTAGATTTCCTGAAAGCCATTATTCATAAGCTCTGCTGATTCCAAAACTGAATTTTATTATTCTTACAGTACCCCCACCCTGGAAAAGCTTTGAGTTTTTCCTTGAGTCTTCCAGCATGGCTTTCAGTCCAACTTAATGTTATAAATCAACTACTTAATTAGACCAACACAAGATCTAAAGTGTAAGGTTGTGGAAAGATTGAAAATCCTACCCTATTTTATGAATTTGGCTTTTTACTGAGAAAAGTACAAACATCTCAACTACACTAGGAAATTGCAAACATCACTAGAAGAAAGGGATCTTAAAGGACTCCCTCAATGCCAAACAGAAAATATAACACTCTACTTCTTTCCCCTCTGGGTGAAACTTACTCCTTTCCGAACACAGGTGAGAACAGCCTTTTTTCATAGTCTCCAAAATCTACGGGCTCAAAGAATTGCAAGTTCAAATTCGCACCAATAATGAGGTCACCAGATCTGTAATAGTCCCATTGTTCCTGAGTCTGGAAAGGGTTTGTCAACACACACACAGATGGCATCCTCTTAGCAGAAGCTAGAGGCAGGAACCAGAAGAGCAGCAGCAGGAGGAGGAGAGGCAACCCAGTCATCCTTGTCACCTTCCCTCCCAGGTGAGAAATCCAGGTTTGTGCAGAAGCCGAATTGCAGGGAGCCCTTGAAATCTCGGCAGAGCTTTAGCACGAGAGAGAGACAAGCCGTGACACCTGGGTGGCCCCAGGGCAGATTTCTGTCACCAAGGCTTCCTCTCACCTGTCTTTGGGCTGTGATCCAAGAGAGATCCAAGGTCTGCAAATGCAGGAGTGGGTTCCTTGCAAGACAAGGTGAGACGTTATTTCTGACTCAGCTGGAGAAATCAGAGCATGTTTTTTTGAAACAGATTTTATCCTGGAAAGATTTTTCTCTAGGTAGAAATCCACAGGGGTCACATTCAAAATTACTGTCCCTCTGGTAATTGCAAAGAAAGGGAGTTGTCCTCCCCCACTGAGCAATGGCTTCTTTACCAGGAAGGGAAAATAATTGTTTTTGTCTCTTCTGGTTAATCCCCACAGCAAGTGAACCTGCAGGTCAAGATGAAGTAGGGCACATAACCTACATGAAGCACAGCAAATTTTATGGGGTTTTTTATTGGGGACTGGGCCTCATTGAAGACAGTTGGAAGACAATGAAAATAAAAGACTGGTTGGTTGTTAATGTCAACTTCCAGCTGGGTGACCTTGCTGGGAATATAAACGTCAATGAAAATTTTATTCCAATGTGGGGTCTAGATCAAACTACATGTGTGCAAAATCTCTCTCTGCACAGATATCATACAGTATCATGGTTTGCCAAGGAGAGATGATATGACACAACGATTATAATATTGTATTCCTTACTGACATTTTTCACTCATAACACTCAAGACGTTCCCGAATATTGAAGAGGCAGCATAGCAGAACTAGGTGCGGTGGAGGATTTCAATACTACCATATAAAAGAATTGAATATTAATAGGGAATTCTACAAAGCCTCAGGAGATTATGGAAACAAACATATAGGATCAAACAAACTGACACTGAACCTACATTAGAAATTATTGAAAATTCAGTGAAAAGGAATAAATGAGAAACGTTACTGCTTGAAATAATAAAGCCGTAACAGCAAATTTTATGGGGGTCTTTTGTTGGGGACTGGGCCTCATTGAAGACAGTTGGAAGACAATGAAAATAAAAGGCTGGTTGATTGTTAGTGTCAACTTCCAGCTCAAGTATCTAAATAAAAGTCCAGGATTGTTTTCTTTTGCTTACAGTTTATTGAATACATGGCATGGTAAATGTGAGGTAAAACTAACTCTAAAATCCCAAGGCATTGGACCATAGCATATAACAATGACTTGCCCAGCCAACCCTCACCCTGCCCCCCAATTTCCACATAGCTCAGGTAAAGAAGTTTTCTTTGTTATGGAACCCATCTGTTATCTTCTTCACACCTGCTAGAATGTCCTTGAAAGGTTTCCATGCTGTAAACTCTAAGCAAGATTCTGTAGAACTGGAGAGGTTTCATTTCTGTAACTAATCCGTTTCAAAAAAACACCTCCCCCCTCCATTCGAATGATAAGATGAAAAGAGAAAGGCATATAGCTGCCAAATTTTCATTATTGGCAGTTGCAGACAACAAATATGTTGTGCCCAGTCAGAGCACTTGATAAGACATTATTTAATATTATACGTTCCTCCACCATCTCATCTTTTTTGTTAAAAACTTTAACCCTTTCTAAACACGTCCCAACGATAAATATAAATGTGGCCTATCCCTGCATCAGTTAGACATTCTTGTTTCTTATCATGTTTTCCCTACAGTTAAGATGGGGCCTCAGTAGGATAATGAAACATTTGGGAAAAAAGATGCAAGCCAAGAGACCAGCCCCAGAGGCCAAGATGGAGAAGATCTCCACAGCCACCATCGACTTCCCTTTGGTGCTCAGGTAGGTGGGGAGGAAGCTGATCCAAACACTGCAAAAGACCAGCATGCTGAAAGTAATGAACTTGGCTTCGTTAAAGCTGTCAGGTAACTTTCTAGCTAGAAAGGCCACAGTGAAAGAGATGATGGCCAAAAAGCCAAGGTAGGCAAGGACAGTGTAAAACATTGTAGCTGAGCCTTCATTACATTCCAAGATGGCTTCTCCTAACAAGGAGTGGAAGTCCATCTTGGGAAATGGGGGAGAGGTTACCAGCCAGATGGCACAAAGAACTGCTTGGACCAGGGGACAGGCTAAGACAATGAAGTTGGTCAGTGGTTTTCCTAAGAGTTTCCTTGTCTTGTTGCCTGGCTTGGTGGCCATGAAGGCCAGAACCACCATGACAGTTTTTGCCAAGACAGAGGAAACCGCAAGAGAAAAGATAATGGCAAAGGCAGTTTGTCGTAAGAGACAGGTGAGCTTCCCTGGTCGACCAATGAAGAGGAAGGAGCAGAGGAAGCAGAGCAGAAGAGAGACCAGGAGGAGGTAGGTGAGATCTCGGTTGTTGGCCTTGACGATCGGTGTGTCACGATGTTTATGGAATATCACCAGCACTGCAGATGTCATCACAGAGAGAGAAAGCGCTAGAGAAACTAAAGTGTATCCCAAGGTATCTTGATAGGACAGGAAGTGGGTCTTCTTGGTAATGCAGTGGTCCTTGTCCTTGTTGGAATATTGGTCTTCTGGGCAGGGCTCACAGCGAGCTGCATCTGAAATCAAGATCAAGGGATAAGATGAAAGTCTTTGTCTAAGGATTTCAGGGACATTTTTCATCAGTATTACCCAGTTTGCTATGAGCAAAAAGGTCTTCTCCAATCACCAAGCACTTCCATGTCAGAGAGATTGCCAACTTTTTTCCCACTTTATATTAATATCCCCAGAAGACTGATAGATCTTCAGCGAGAAAGCCTGGGTGTGTTTTGAGAAAATCATAAAATGAGAAAGAAAGAAAGAGAGAGAGAGAGAGAGAGAGAGAGATAATAGAATAACCCAAGGAAAGGTGGCCTGTGGGGTGGGGACAGGACCACTTGGATACATAAGCTGTAAGGTTCTGCTGAAAAGCAATGAATACTTTGAGACATGTCAATCGTACAAGAATTGTTTTAAATATCAACATTTAGATCTACGGAATGGCTTACGTGATCCTCAAAGATCTACATTTGAAGAGTGATCTACCTCTCTGATTAGAAACGGTCCCTTCTGGACAAGCGTCACATTGGTAGCAACAAACTTGCTCGCCTTCTGGCAGGCTTCTCCTCTCTCCTGCCTGGCACCTCTTCATGCCACACCTGGCAAAGGGCACCTTCTAAAAGAGAAAAGGGAAATGCTTGAGATGGCACAAGCAATGAACATGCTTCATTTATTCTTTTCCATATTCCTGCTTCCCTCTCCAGAATGACTTCCAAAGAAACGGTTCTCCATGGTCTTTCAAGCTCATGAAGGATTTAGGCCAGGCCACCCCCAACCCACTCACTGATGACTCACACCTGGCCCATCACGAGACCCTCACTTGACACACCCACACCTGAAGCCCTTATAAGCAGAAGGACAGGGACATCCCCTAAACTCCGCTGAAGAGGTCACCTAGTTTGGTAATAAAACGTTCAGAAACCAACCAACAAGCTCAGAGAACAAAGCTTCAGCCCCTCACCACTAATGGAGACTGGGACTTCAGCATGCTAAGGAAGGCTTGGGACACGGAGCTACAGTTTTCCAAAACAAAGAATCAGGAGCAGTCATCTGCGTGGGAAGGGTCCATGGTGATCGCTGTCAACTGTACCAGCTGCATCTGGGTTTCAATCTGATGGTTTTCCAAATCCCACCCCTTCTGGGACCTGTTAATCACCAAATGTGTCACATGCAAGGCAGGTTTTTCACTAAATGGCTGCCCTATTTTCTGATTCAATAAACTTGTTTTGAGTTAGAAAGGAAATCCATATCCCCAAGAAATTTCCCTAAAATTAAGGTATTTCCTTCCAGCTCACCAGTGTGGCCCAGGTGATTGCATCGGACTTAATGGTGAAATCCTTTCTTGAGGGAGACCCAGGATCAATTTGCCCAACTTTCATGGGGACAAAAGACCGATTAGGGCAGAGAACCCAGTTGATAAGATCATATTGAGCTGATCCCAGTCCATTTTCTGAGAAAGAGACTTCTTCTCCAGCACTGTTGTTGAACTTGATATTCGTCAAGGAGGCAAGAAGCTGAAAGAAAAGAAGCATTCATAAATTGGAGTCATTGGCTGAAAGCCACAAATGAGACAGCATGGCTTCTATCGTTCTGGGATGGCCTTCGTCTTCAAGGGTTGTAAATCTGAGAATCGAGAAGAGTTTCCTTTTAGGGATGATGAAATCATTTGTACCACAACAGCGTACAATTCTACTGGTTGTCTCTAACGACATTTAAAGAATGGAGAAATCAGGAACCAGTTCTGACAAAAGGAGCAATGCAGAAGTGAGTTCCTGCTCTGGTTTGTCACTTCACTTCACTGCCCAATGATGCAGGAAAGTATAATGAGAACCAGTTTTACACCAGGTTACAAAGCAAGAGACGGTGAGTTCAAGTCCCACTTTAGCCAGGAAAGCAGCTGGGTGACCTTGGCCCAGTCCCTCTCTCTTGGCCCACCTCACAGAGTTGTTGTTATGGGGAAAATAGGAGGCGGAAATTGTATGGAATATGTTTGCCATCTTGGGTTGTTTGTAGAAATAATAGAGGAATACAAACAAACAAACAAACAAACAAACAAATAGGATACGATAGGATAGAATCAAGATCACGTGAAGTATTAATACCACTTTACAAGGCCTTGGTAAGGCCACACTTGGAATACAGCATCCAGTTTTGGTCACCACAATGTAAAAAAGATGTTGAGACTCAAGAAAGAGTACAGAAAAGAGCAACAAAGATGATTAGGGGATTGGAGGCCAAAGCATATAAGGAACGGCTGCTGGAATTGGGTATGTCTAGTTTAACGAAGAAAACGACGACGGGAAACATGATAGCACTGTTCCAATATCTCAGGGTCTGCCACAAAGAAGAGGGAATCAAGCTATTGTCCAAAGCACCTGAAGGCAGGACAAGAAGCAACGGGTGGAAACGAATCAAGGAGAGAAGCATCCTAGAACTAAGGAGACACTTCCTATCAGTTAGGAAATCATTCATCATTGGTCTGATCAGACACTGAGTTTAAACATAGTTTAAACTATGTCTGACAAAAATTGTCTGACAAAAATTAAAAAATAAGATCATAACAAAATAATTTAAAAAATAAATTAAAAGCAAAACAAAAACAAGACACTCAAAGGTTGTTTTCTACCATCAGGACACTACAAGTAAATAAATGAAATGGAGACCTCTCTGAGTCCAGCTGTGTGTGCTGAGGTTGACCCAGGCCACTTTCACACAACAAGCTGAGCTATTTGTTTAATTTTTGGGCCACCCATCTCACTGATAAAGTGACTCTGGGCAGCAAGGCAACAAATGGCAAAGTAAACAAATGGTCACCCAGGAGGCTAACCCATAGAAACATCAACCAAGGTGAAAATGAGCTTGCAGGTTGGATTCGGACTTCATCCTGAGGGAAACTGAGGTGGTTCTGCAAAAGTGCCCACTAGGACTTCAACTGACCCACTGAAGCTTCTTGCACAAAAGCACCCAGATGGTCATCAGGCTCTGAGCTGACACGTCCTGTGTGGAATGGTCACTGCCGGAAACTCAATAAAGCATTCAAGACCTTATAGAACTTTATAGGAAGGTCTTTCCTATCAGGCTCATAAGGACAAATGGCTGGGTTTACTTCTCTTCTCTTCTCCTTACACCCGCCTTCAACAAAAGATGAAACTCAATTTGTATTATTTTTAATAAGTCCTGTTTTAATCCGCTCTCAGATACATTGGTATGTTGGGATGCAGGTATTTAATGAGTGATTCAATAAATACTTAAAGGAAGCTTCCTCTATTGGATTGGATAAAAAAGTCTCAGAGATTACCTGCCATGGCTGGACTTTTGAAGACAATGCCCGCCATGACTGGACACTGGAGATCCTCTTTCCAAGCCTCATCATGAATGGTCGCCCTCCTAATCCAAGCACGGCGTGCAGTGCATGTGCCACAGCATAAACGGCGTTGTAGATGTTGTAACTTTCACCTGCCATGCTTGTTTCAAACACATAAGAGGGCAGATCCTGTAAATTCTCCTTGCCTGTACATTGTGAATGGAACCTATCTTGTTCGTGGAACAGGCAGTTAAAGACCCTTTCCCACCACAGTGGGAGAAAGACGTCCCCTTGTGGGTTCAAAGGGTCTAAAGACAGGAGGAAGGGGCTGAATTCCGAGACATCACCAGCGTGATCCCTAAAATGCAGAGACCCGTGCAAGGGCACCAAAAGTCTCAAACGGTACGGATATCCTATCGCACCAAATGTCCAATGGGAAGTTATTATCCAAACTTTCCAGAACGACGACTTTCTGGATACTAAATGTTCCTTCAAACAGATCAAGAAATGCGAAACATTTCTGAAGGCTCCAAAGAGAATAACCACTTCAGTTTTAAGTAAAGTTTTCAGAAGGGATTTAAAATCCAACTTGGCAATATTATCAGAAATGTATATATTGCTAAAGGCCAGGCAGACCTCCTTCTCCTTCAGCATCGGCATCAGAGATGAGACGAAATGTTCTCCATCGTCATTTTCAGGGGCCACCAGCCCGACCCAGTTCCACTGGAAGTGCAGGAGCAGCTGGACTAAACCCACATATTGAGTGGATTCCTCGGGGTTAATCCGGAAGAAGGAAGGATCAACTCTTCGGTCTCCCCGAGTGGACTCAAAGCCAACACCAAGCTGGAGAAAGTGAGATTCTTCTTTCAAAATAAGAATTTATGGTCACCACTGTTTGCTTTCTTGGCTTCTTGTCCCACCAATCAACCTAACTCACTTTGAGTGGCAAGCTTAAACTTCTTCCCTTTTTGGGAAGAACCACCAGTTTTTGCCTGATTGTCTATGGAGATTTCCAGTCATCCAGATCATAGTTGTTCTAAAGGTGCTTTTTCAACAGGCAACTGAACTTTCTTGTTTTTCTTTGAAGACATTTCGCTTCTCCTCCAAGAAGCTTCTTCAGCTCTGACTAGATGGTGGGGAAATGGAAGGATTTATACTCCTTGCAGACAGCTGGTCATTTGCATCCTTTCAGAGAGTCCTTGAGCCCACTTGGAGGTTCGTCTGTGTCACCTGAGCAGTGCAGATGGGTGTGGAGCCTTCTTGGAACTGCTGAAAGGATTCTGTTGGGGACAAGCGATAGATGATGATGTGTCCTCCCCCTCTGTTAAGAGAGAGCTGTTCAATTTTAAAGTAGATGGCCTCTTTGACCCCTCTTTCAATCTAGCAGTCCAATCTAGTGGATTTTGGTGCCTTCAAAGGAGTGACCTTTGTCTTTCAAATGCAGATGTGCTGCTGAATCTTATCCTGATAAGTTTGTTCTCCTATGTTGTGCCATACATTTGTAAGGTGGTTGTTTTGTTTCTCCAAAGTACAGATTTGCACATGTCTTTACTGCATTCAACTGCATTCTACTGCACATACCAGATTGCTCAATTTGGGTCTATTTTATCCTTGAGGTGGATAAGCTTCTGCCTTAAAGTATTGCTGGGTTTAAAGTGAGCATGTATGTTGTGTTGGTTGAAAATCCTCCTGTGCTTTTCAAAGATTCATGCAACCTATGGAATGACAAGGTGGCTTCATTCGTTGTTCTCTCTTTGGCTGTTATGGAGGAACTCCTGTTGGGTCTATTTCTGGATTTGAGGAAGGTCCAGTTGGGATAGCCACAAGCTCTGAGGGCTTCCTTGATTCCTAAAGCCCATCAAAGAAGCCCTCAGAACTTGTGGCTTCTTGGATGAGAAGTGAAACATTTTCAAGGAAAAAACCAAGAAATTCCAGTTTATCTTTTCAAAAGCACCTTTAGGACAACCACGGCCTGGACTGAGAATCTCCATAGATAACATGTGCTTCTGTGGTTTGTTTACTCCATACTGCCTCCAATGGGGCCCCCTTACCTGTGGGACCTTGAAGAGGGTGAAGATGGAGGCCATCAGCCTTGAGGATTTGGGGTTGAGACCTCCAATGACAGAGAGCAGAGGGTCCTGCCAATCACATTTGTAACCCGGAACCATTTGTCCTCGTGTGGAGAGCAGGAAGAGGCTGTAAAAGGAAATCCTCCTCTCCAATTTGTGATTGTCATAGATGTGGAAGCCGAGGGTGAGGTTGGGCAGGAGAACCGGATCCTTGTTGACTTCTCTGACTGCAAACATGAAGGCCAGGAACTGCTGGTAGTTCTTGGCTATGATGCTGTATTGAGAAAACCCTTTAGAATGCGGTGGAGTGGAATAGAATATAGAATGTAGAATGTAGAATGTAGAGTAGAAAAGAATATAGGATAGGATAGGATAGGATAGGATAGGATAGGATAGGATAGGATAGGATAGGATAGGATAGGATAGGATAGGATAGGATAGG
Source organism: Crotalus tigris (assembly GCF_016545835.1). Classification (NCBI taxonomy): domain Eukaryota; kingdom Metazoa; phylum Chordata; class Lepidosauria; order Squamata; family Viperidae; genus Crotalus; species Crotalus tigris. The sequence continues at coordinate 86,469 of NW_024097326.1, read as the reverse complement.
ACAGGACAGGACAGGACAGGACAGGATAGGATAGGATAAGATTCTAAACAAGAGAATACATAGACATTGAGGAATATTACAGGACAGCTTCTATGTCTTGATGGAGTCAGTCTTGCCTTTTATTTTTAGTTTCATAAGGCTTCTTTATTAAGGATCTTCCTTGATTAAAATTTCATAGTTTTATGAACAAGCAGAAAAGCCTGTCCATCCAAATCACGGATCATGTTATACCCGTCTCTCCTTTCCCCCCACTTTGACTTTGCTCCAGTGGCTCCAGTCCTTCCCAGTTCCTCTTCTTCCACCCTAATCACTTTGGGTCTCTCTTGAAGCAGCTTCTTCAGGTCTGGTAAAAATTGCTGAACGTAACACTCTGGTGAGAGTCACACAGCATAGATTTCCTGAAAGCCATTATTCATAAGCTCTGCTGATTCCAAAACTGAATTTTATTATTCTTACAATACCCCCACACTGGAAAAGCTTTGAGTTTTTCCTTGAGTCTTCCGGCATGGCTTTCAGTCCAACTTAATGTTATAAATCAACTACTTAATTAGACCAACACAAGATCTAAAGTGTTGTCCCCTCCTTACATTTTATGTAAGGTTGTGGAAAGATTGAAAAGCCTAGCCTGTTTTATGAATTTGGCTTTTTACTGAGAAAAGTACAAACATCTCAACTACACTAGAAAATTGCAAACATCACTAAAAGAAAAGGTTCTTAAAGGACTCCCTCAATCCCAAACAGAAAATATAACGCTCTACTTCTTTCCCTTCTGGGTGAAACTTACTCCTTTCCGAACAGAGGTGAGAACAGCCTTTTTTCATAGTCTCCAAAATCTATGGGCTCAAAGAATTGCAAGTTCAAATTTGCACCAATAATGAGGTCACCAGATCTGTAATAGTCCCATTGTTCCTGAGTCTGGAAAGGGTTTGTCAACACACACACAGATGGCATCCTCTTAGCAGAAGCTAGAGGCAGGAACCAGAAGAGCAGCAGCAGCAGGAGAGGCAACCCAGTCATCCTTGTCACCTTCCCTCCCAGGTGAGAAATCCAGGTTTGTGCAGAAGCCGAATTGCAGGGAGCCCTTGAAATCTCGGGCAAAGCTTTAGCATGAGCGAGAGACAAGCCGTGACACCTGGGTGTCCCCAGGGCAGATTTCTGTCACCTAGGCTTCCTCTCACCTGTCTTTGGGCTGTGATCCAAGAGAGATCCAAGGTCTGCAAATGCAGGAGTGGGTTCCTTGCAAGATAAGGTGAGATGTTATTTCTGCCCCAGCTGGAGAAATCAGAGCATGTTTTTTTGAAATAGATTTTATCCTGGAAAGATTTTTCTCTAGGTAGAAATCCACAGGGGTCACATTCAAAATTACTGTCCCTCTGGTAATTGCAAAGAAAGGTAGCTGTCCTCCCCCACTGAGCAATGGCTTCTTTTCCAGGAAGGGAAAAACATGTTTGTGTCTCTTCTGGTTAATCCCCACAGCAAGTGAACCTGCAGGTCAAGATGAAGTAGGGCACATAACCTACACGAAGCACAGCAAATTTTATGGGGTTTTTTATTGGGGACTGGGCCTCATTGAAGACAGTTGGAAGACAATGAAAATAAAAGACTGGTTGATTATTAATGTCAACATCCAGCTGAGTGACCTTGCTGGGAACATATAAACATCAATGAAAATTTTATTCCAATGTGGGGTCTAGATCAAACTACATGTGTGCAAAATCTCTCTGTGCAAAGATATCATACAGTATCATGGTTTGCCAAAGAGAGACGATGTGACACAATGATTATAATATTGTATTCCTTACTGACATTTTTCACTCATAACACTCAAGACGTTCCCGAATATTGAAGAGGCAGCATAGCAGAACTAGGTGCGGTGGAGGATTTCAATACTACCATATAAAAGAATTGAATATTAATAGGGAATTCTACAAAGCCTCAGGAGATTATGGAAACAAACATATAGGATCAAACAAACTGACACTGAACCTACATTAGAAATTATTGAAAATTCAGTGAAAAGGAATAAATGAGAAACGTTACTGCTTGAAATAATAAAGCCGTAACAGCAAATTTTATGGGGGTCTTTTGTTGGGGACTGGGCCTCATTGAAGACAGTTGGAAGACAATGAAAATAAAAGGCTGGTTGATTGTTAATGCCAACTTCCAGCTCAAGTATCTAAATAAAAGTCCAGGATTGTTTTCTTTTGCTTACAGTTTATTGAATACATGGCCTGGTAAATGTGAGGTAAAACTAACTCTAAAATCCCAAGGCATCGGACCATAGCACATAACAATGACTTTCCCAGCCAACCCTCACACACACCCCCAATTTCCACATAGCTCATGTAAGAAGTTTTCTTTGTTATGGAACCCATCTGTTATCTTCTTCACACCTGCTAGAATGTCCTTGAAAGGTTTCCATGCTGTAAACTCTAAGCAAGATTCTGTAGAACTGGAGAGATACAAGCCAAGAGACCAGCCCCAGAGGCCAAGATGGAGAAGATCTCCACAGCCACCATGGACTTCCCTTTGGTGCTCAGGTAGGTGGGGAGGAAGCTGATCCAAACACTGCAAAAGACCAGCATGCTAAAAGTGATGAACTTGGCTTTGTTAAAGCTGTCAGGTAACTTTCTAGTTAGAAAGGCCACAGTGAAAGAGATGATGGCCAAAAAGCCAAGGTAGGCGAGGACAGTGTAAAACATTGAAGCTGAGCCTTCATTACATTCCAAGATGGCTTCTCCTAGCAAGGAGTGGAAGTCCATCTTGGGAAATGGGGGAGAGGTTACCAGCCAGATGGCACAAAGAACTGCTTGGACCAGGGGACAGGCTAACACCGTGAAGTTGGTCAGTGGTTTTCTGAAGAGTTTCCTTGTCTTGTTGCCTGGCTTGGTGGCCCTGAAGGCCAGAACCACTATGACAGTTTTTGCCAAGACAGAGGAAACCGCAAGAGAAAAGATAATGGCAAAGGCAGTTTGTCAGAAAAGACAGGTGAGCTTCCCTGGTCGACCAATGAAGAGGAAGGAGCAGAGGAAGCAGAGCAGGAGGGAAACCAAGAGGAGGTAGGTGAGATCTTGGTTGTTGGCCATGACGATCGGTATGTCACGATGTTTATGGAATATCACCAGCACTGCAGATGTGATCACAGAGAGAGAAAGCGCTAGAGAAACTAAAATGTATCCCAAGGTATCTTGATAGGACAGGAAGTGGGTCTTCTTGGTAATGCAGTGGTCCTTGTCCTTGTTGGGATATTGGTCTTCTGGGCAGGGCTCACAGCGAGCTGCATCTGAAATCAAGATCAATTGATAAGATGAATGTCTTTGTCTAAGGATTTCAGGGGCATTTTTCATCAGTATTACCTAGTTTGCTATGAGCAAAAAGGTCTTCTCCATGGCTACTATGGCTTTCATTGTCAGAGAGATAGAGGGGGGAGGAGGGAGGCAGGGAGGCAGAGAGGCAGGGAGAGAGGGAGGGAGGGAGGGAGGGAGGGAGGGAGAGAGAGAGAGAGAGAGAGAGAGAGAGAGAGAGAGAGAGAGAGAGAGAGAGAGAGAGAGAGAGAGAGACCTGGCTCAAAAATAGTAAGTGCTAATACAATCCTTGGTTATATAAACAGAGACTGTAAGGACCCACTTCAATTAATCACCCAAGAAAGCAGAACTCTTGAAACAGGCATTGTCTCAAAAGGATACTTTTATTAGGGGTCAGTGACAGTAGGGATGTCAGTGCAAGATCTGGGGAAAAGCCCACCAAAACTGTATAGTTAAGCAAGATATATCCCTCCTTCCATCACAATCATAATGTCCATTTGAAATCCAGCCAATCCACAGGTGGTCCCAAGAGCAGGTAACTGGCACAGTTGGCACTCATCTCAAGGTCTTCTCCAGTTTTGTTTCTTTGTAATCATCTCCTTCATACGGGAGACACATTCTATCAATGCTGCTAACATCAGATGTTCTTCCTTTGACAACAGATGGAAATGAAGCCATTTTAACTCTTTTGCTTTTAGAGTTAGTTGATGCTGGGAAGGGGAATGTGGATGAGAGTCCAGTTAGTCTTAACAACAATAACTCAGCCGTGGGAATCCAAGATTATTGCACTCACAGTTGATAAAGTTTTGGCGGGCTGGAGAGCTGGAGAGAAAGCCCGCGCTTCAAGCTAATTGAGGAATGTGACTTATGACTGTTAATTGGAGGAGGGAATTGTGCTTTGCTACTTTGTGTCAGGGGAGGGGAATTCTGTTTTTGGCTTCAACTCTGTACTGCCGATACTTTGTTTCTCAAATAAAAGATTCTTTAAGGTAAACATTTGTCAGAACCATGACAATGGGGTTGCACCATGCCAAATAGGCCAGGCCATACGTTGGGCAACCTTGCTGGGAACATATAAATGTCAATGAAAATTTTATTCCAATGTGGGGTCTAGATCAAACTACATGTGTACAAAATCTCTCTGTGCACAGATATCATACAGTATCATGGTTTGCCAAGGAGAGATGATATGACAATGATTATAATATTGTATTCCTTACTGACATTTTTCACTCATAACACCCAGGACGTTCCCCCATATTGCAGAGGGAGGAATAAAAGTCTAAATAAGAGTCCAGGATTGTTTTCTTTTGCTAACAGTTTATTGAATACATGGCCTGGTAAAAGTGAGGTAAAACTAACTCTAAAATCCCAAGGCATCAGACCATAGCATATAACAATGACTTTCCCAGCCAACCCTCCACCGCCCAATTTCCACATAACTCATGTAAAGAAGTTCTCTTTGTTATGGAACACATCTGTTATCTTCTTCACACCTGCTAGAATGTCCTTGAAAGGTTTCCATACTGCAAACTCTAAGCAAGATTCGGTAGAACTGGAGAGGTTTCATTTCTGTAACTAATCCGTTTCAAAAAAAAACCCTCCCCCTCCCATTCTAATGATAAGATGAAAAGAGAAAGGCATATAGCTTCCAAATTTTCATTATTGGCAGTTGCAGATAACAGATATGTTGTGTCCAGTGAGAGCACTTGATAAGATATTATTTAATATTATACGTTCCTCCACCATCTCATCTTTTTTGTTAAAAATTTTAACCCTTTCTAAACACGTCCCAACGATAAATATAAATGTGGCCTATCCCTGCATCAGTTAGACATTCTTGTTTCTTATCATGTTTTCCCTACAGTTAAGATGGGGCCTCAGTAGGATAATGAAACATTTGGGGAAAAAGATGCAAGCCAAGAGACCAGCCCCAGATGCCAAGATGGAGAAGATCTCCACAGCCACCATGGATTTCCCTTTGGTGCTCAGGTAGGTGGGGAGGAAGCTGATCCAAACACTGCAAAACACCAGCATGCTGAAAGTAATGAACTTGGCTTCGTTAAAGCTGTCAGGTAACTTTCTAGCTAGAAAGGCCACAGTGAAAGAGATGATGGCCAAAAAGCCAAGGTAGGCGAGGACAGTGTAAAACATTGTAGCTGAGCCTTCATTACATTCCAAGATGGCTTCTCCTAACAAGGAGTGGAAGTCCATCTTGGGAAATGGGGGAGAGGTTACCAGCCAGATGGCACAAAGAACTGCTTGGACCAGGGGACAGGCTAAGACAATGAAGTTGGTCAGTGGTTTTCCTAAGAGTTTCCTTGTCTTGTTGCCTGGCTTGGTGGCCATGAAGGCCAGAACCACCATGACAGTTTTTGCCAAGACAGAGGAAACCGCAAGAGAAAAGATAATGGCAAAGGCAGTTTGTCGTAAGAGACAGGTGAGCTTTCCTGGTCGACCAATGAAGAGGAAGGAGCAGAGGAAGCAGAGCAGGAGAGAGACCAGGAGGAGGTAGGTGAGATCTCGGTTGTTGGCCTTAACAATTGGTGTGTCACGATGTTTATGGAATATCACCAGCACTGCAGATGTGATCACAGAGAGAGAAAGCGCTAGAGAAACTAAAGTATATCCCAAGGTATCTTGATAGGACAGGAAGTGGGTCTTCTTGGTAATGCAGTGGTCCTTGTCCTTGTTGGAATATTGGTCTTCTGGGCAGGGCTCACAGCGAGCTGCATCTGAAATCAAGATCAAGGGATAAGATGAAAGTCTTTGTCTAAGGATTTCAGGGACATTTTTCATCAGTATTACCCAGTTTGCTATGAGCAAAAAGGTCTTCTCCAATCACCAAGCACTTCCATGTCAGAGAGATTGCCAACTTTTTTCCCACTTTATATTAATATCCCCAGAAGACTGATAGATCTTCAGCGAGAAAGCCTGGGTGTGTTTTGAGAAAATCATAAAATGAGAAAGAAAGAAAGAGAGAGAGAGAGAGAGAGAGAGAGAGATAATAGAATAACCCAAGGAAAGGTGGCCTGTGGGGTGGGGACAGGACCACTTGGATACATAAGCTGTAAGTGTTATGTCCCGAGCCTTGCAAACGGCTCGGGCGTTTGCAGGCAGTCCCGGGCAGGTGCAAAGCTGCCCGGGACCAGACAGGCTGTCGCCAGCGCCGTGCGCATGCGCGGGTGCTGGCGCGGGAAAAGTAACCCATTTACCCGGGAGTTGCCTATATAAGAGGCTGTGAGGCGTTTGGGCTGAGCTGAAGCCATCTTCCTGTAAGCTGAACGCTGAATAAAAGAACCTGAGAACTCCAGCTGCTTCTCGTGTCTGTTTTCCCGCCAAGGACGCAACACTGGCGACGAAGGTGGGATGCCTTGCACTACCTGGAAAGGAAAAAGTGTAAGCTTACCCAAGGAGTCCTGAGCGGCGGAAGAGGAACGGTGTTGACTCAGCAGCTGCCCGCCAATCCAGTGCGCATTCGGGGGTAGGCTGGCTGATAGACCCGTCTCCTGAAGATCCGAAGATGGCGAAAATCGGAAGGCTTGCGGAATTCGACGTCTCACATCCAGAGCGGTGGGAGTCCTACGTATCCAGAATGGAGAACTACTTCAAGGCAAACCAAGTGAGGGAAGATAGCTTGAAGGCTGCCACCCTGCTTTGCGCTTGCGGCCAAGACGCCTTCGAAATCGCAGAAAACCTTGCAGCACCTGTTCCAGTAGAGTCTGTAAGCTACGCAGACCTGAAGAAGCTGCTGAAGGACCACTTCCACCCCAAGGTGTCCGTTATCTCATGGCGCCACACCTTCGAGCAGAGGGATCAACGGTCCGGGGAGTCAGCCAAGGAGTACATCGCCGCGTTACGGAAGGCCGCCAAGCCCTGCGAGTTCAAGGACCTCGAGGAACGACTGAGGGACCGATTCGTGTGCGGGTTGAGGCATCGAGAGCTACAACAGAGACTTTTCGCTAAGGAAGAATTATCCTTCCAAGACGCTTTAAGGGAAGCCACCGCGGAAGAAGCAGCAGGCGGCGCCGTCAAGAACATGCGGCCGATCAGAAGCAGTGCAGAGGGTGCGTCCGTGCACCAAGAAGACGTCCGACGAAACTCCGAGGAGGATCCGGACGAAGAAGTCGACCGTCTACACCCCGCGAAGGGAGAAAATCAGAAGGAAAGCTCTTCAGCTCCGCTCAAGTGCATCGGCTGTGGAGGTCGCCACAGGAGAACCGACTGCAAGTTCCGCTCCGCTACCTGCCGGGCATGCGGCAAACTAGGGCACATTGCAGCTGTGTGTCTGGGCCGACGAAAGGCACAACCTCAAGAAGAACGCCTGAAGGGTACCAGAGTCCCCAGCCAGAATAGGGTAGGTTTTTGCGCTTCGCGTAGAAACATTTGTAGGACAGGCACACACAAGCCCATGAAGAAAAAGCTGTCACTCAACGTGAAGCTACAAGGGGTTCCATTATCTATGGAACTAGACACAGGGTCTGCCCTTTCCATCATTTCATTGCATACATTTAGGAAGATTTGTTCCAGTAGTGGGACTAAGGCCAAGTTAAGGCCTTCTGATATTGTATTAACTGATTTTCAGAACTCAAGAGTGTGTGTTAAGGGGGAGGCCACCCTTAACGTGCAATACAAGAGTTTTGAAGGTCCACTAGACTTGTTAGTAGTAGGGGGTGAAAGAACGAGTCTCATAGGACTCGATTGGTTTGAGGCCCTGGGGATACACGTCACAGGACTCAACAGCTTACAAACACTCGACCTACAGGAAGTCTGCAAGGAATTTGCAGATGTTTTCAGCCCCCAGCTGGGCACATTCAAAGGACCACCTGTGTCCTTAAAGCTAGACCCCACTGTCACTCCCATTAGGATTAAAGCAAGAAGGGTCCCTTTTGCTTTAAAAAGTAAGATTGACACTGAATTAGACAAACTAATCCAACAAGGAATCCTAGAACCTGTTGATTCCAGCCCATGGGAGACCCCCATTGTCACGCCTCTAAAGGCAAATGGGGACATTCGCATTTGTGCTGATTACAAATGCACACTCAATAAGGCATTGCAGCAACATGCCTATCCTGTTCCTGTGGTCAGTCACATCCTGGCCTCTCTCAAGGGGGGGCGTGTTTTTGCAAAGCTTGACCTAGCTCAAGCATATCAACAGCTGCCTGTTGATAATGATGCTGCCATAGCTCAGACTATTGTGACCCACAGGGGAGCCTTTAAGGTAAAAAGGCTGCAGTTTGGAGTGAATGTCGCTCCTGGGATTTTCCAAAGCGTAATGGAAAACACACTACGAGGTATACCAGGGGTCTGCCCCTACTTTGACGATGTCTTGATTGCAGGAGACTCCACACACATTCTAGCTGAAAGGCTTAGGGCTGTCCTGTTAAGATTCAGGAAATCAGGCCTTAAGCTCAGAAAAGACAAATGCAAGATTGGGGTGCCTTCTACTGAATTTCTGGGATTCAAAATTGATGCTGCTGGGATTCATCCTGCTGAATCCAAACTAACTGCTATTTTAGAAGCACCCAGGCCAAAGTCTAAGGCCGAACTTCAGGCCTTCTTAGGCCTCCTGAATTTCTACAATTCTTTTCTTCCACATAAAGCTAGTGTAGCTGAGCCTCTTCACAGGCTACTAGACAAACAAGCTGTGTGGCTGTGGTCACAAGCACATGAGGCTTGCTTTAAAGAAGTCAAGGCCTTGCTCACTTCTAACAGTGTTCTTGCACATTTCAACGAGTCTCTCCCTGTGTGCATCGCTTGTGATGCATCCCCCTACGGGGTTGGAGCTGTCCTGAGTCACCTCAGGTCTGATGGAACTCAGGTTCCTATTGCATACTACTCCAGAACATTGTCTTCTGCCGAGCGCAACTACGCTCAGATAGACAGGGAGGCTCTGGCTGTTGTTGCTGGAATTAAAAAATTCCACGATTTTCTATATGGCAGGCATTTCACGGTCTTCACTGACCATAAGCCTCTGCTGGGACTGTTTACCACACGTAAGCAGACTCCCCACATCATTTCCCCTAGAATGCTTAGGTGGTCTATTTTTTTGTCTGCATATGATTTTTCATTACTCCACAAGCCTGGGAAAGAAATGGGCCATGCTGATGGCCTCAGTAGGTTGCCTCTGCCAGTAGTAGAAGCTGACCCCGCGCCAGCTGTCAACATTCTATCAATCCAAGCCTTGCCCGAGCTTCCTCTTAGTGCCAGGGATGTTACCGCTGAAACAGGTACAGATCACACACTTTCACGTGTCCGCTCCTGGGTCCTGTCCGGGTGGCCTGAGCACTGCCCTAGTCCTGAGTTTCAGAGTTTCTGGTCCAAAAGGAACGAATTGTCCCTTTCTCAGGGTTGTTTGCTTTGGGGAAACAGAGTTGTCATTCCCACCTCAATGAGGACTAGGGTCTTAGAATCCCTCCACGAGGGTCATCCTGGCATTGTTCGCATGAAGGCTCTTGCACGCAGCCACTTGTGGTGGCCTGCTTTAGATAAAGATATTGAGGCTAAGGTACACGCATGCCACATGTGCCAACGATCTCGCCCAGAGATGCCCCAAGCTCCTGTGCATAAATGGGAGGAAACACAGTCCCCATGGTCTAGGGTGCACATTGACTACGCTGGGCCCTTTCAGGGCCAGTTCTTCTTGGTCCTTGTTGACAGCCATTCAAAATGGCTTGAGGTTGTGCCTGTCTCGTCCACCACCACTGCAAAGACTATTCAGGTACTGAGGGGGATTTTTGCTGCACACGGGCTGCCAGATGTCATTGTGTCTGACAACGGCCCTCAATTCACCTCCTCCGAATTCCAAGCTTTCTTACAGGCAAACCTGATTCGTCATGCCACATCTGCGCCTTTTCACCCATCCACCAACGGTATGGCTGAACGCATGGTGCGCATCGCAAAGGACGCCTTGAAGAGACTCACCTACGGGGACTGGCATCACAGGTTGGCTGACTTTCTCCTTTCTTATCGCACCACACCGTCCACTTCTACAGGGAGAAGTCCAGCTGAACTTCGTTGGGGGCGCCAACTTACTACGAGACTTGACCGGTTGCATCCGGACAGACTGCCTTCATCTACCTCACATCCTAGGGCACCTAGACAACTACTTGTGGGTGCCCCGGTTTGGGCTCGCAATTACGGGCCTGGTCATACATGGGTCCCCGCTTCTGTGTCCAGGATCACAGGTCCTCTCTCCTACGAGGTTGCCCTGGACAACGGTCGTGTCCTGCGTCGGCACATCGACCAACTCCGCTCTAGGCGGGACTTTTCTGCTGAAACTCCTGGGTCTTTTCCAGGGGGGGAGGGGGACCCTTTGGAGCAAAGGGAAGGGCAAGAGCTACTGCCCATCGCCACTGAGGGAGCCACAAACGGCTCGTCCCAAGGTTCTGCAATTGCTCCGAAAAGGAAGTCTTGGAGCTTACCCACACAACAGGCACTCACGCCTACTCCAGCCAGGGAGTTACCCCGGGGGCATACTCACTTTCCACACACAGCACACAGCACTCCAGCAACGGAGGATACCCGGGGGCATCCCAACAAATCATTCCCCGCAAGAGAGCTGGCACACAATGCCCAAGGTTGGCCTGACCTTACCCCAAATCCTACAGGGGGTCAAACATACACAGAGCTAGTCGAGGAACCAAGTCCCGACTACAACACCCCTAGCACAAATCAGGGGACACCTGAGTTTTGGGAGAGTACAGAAACCCACACGAGCCCAAACACAGAATGGGGTTCAGGGAATAGACAGCCTCCTGACAGGTCTTGGACTGACCTAGGGGGTTCTACAGAGACGCCCAGCAGTGGCTATCACTTCAAGGGGCCTGAGGGGCTACAGCTAGGTAGGACAACCAGGTCACAAAGCAACAGAAGCCCTGGCCTGACGAGCCCGGTGGGCAAGCAAGCAGGCCAGGCATCGGGGCACAGTCCTTGGAAGACACCAGGGCACAGTAGAGAGAACAGGCTCACGCCTCCCTCCAGTCAGGGGACTTATGCCAGTAACCCAGAGCTAAGAAGGTCACAGAGAGCAAAGAAATCTCCTAAGTACCTAGAAGATTACATAACATTGTTGGCAAGACAAAAGCCAGTAAACAGTGGGAACACTGGGGAGCAAATTGTCGTGTAAAATAAATGTTGTATGTTGATAGTAGTTTTAGCCCGGGGGAAAGGGGTGTTATGTCCCGAGCCTTGCAAACGGCTCGGGCGTTTGCAGGCAGTCCCGGGCAGGTGCAAAGCTGCCCGGGACCAGACAGGCTGTCGCCAGCGCCGTGCGCATGCGCGGGTGCTGGCGCGGGAAAAGTAACCCATTTACCCGGGAGTTGCCTATATAAGAGGCTGTGAGGCGTTTGGGCTGAGCTGAAGCCATCTTCCTGTAAGCTGAACGCTGAATAAAAGAACCTGAGAACTCCAGCTGTTTCTCGTGTCTGTTTTCCCGCCAAGGACGCAACAGTAAGGTTCTGCTGAAAAGCAATGAATACTTTGAGACATGTCAATCGTACAAGAATTGTTTTAAATATCAACATTTAGATCTACGGAATGGCTTACGTGATCCTCAAAGATCTACATTTGAAGAGTGATCTACCTCTCTGATTAGAAACGGTCCCTTCTGGACAAGCGTCACATTGGTAGCAACAAACTTGCTCGCCTTCTGGCAGGCTTCTCCTCTCTCCTGCCTGGCACCTCTTCATGCCACACCTGGCAAAGGGCACCTTCTAAAAGAGAAAAGGGAAATGCTTGAGATGGCACAAGCAATGAACATGCTTCATTTATTCTTTTCCATATTCCTGCTTCCCTCTCCAGAATGACTTCCAAAGAAACGGTTCTCCAGGGTCTTTCAAGCTCATGAAGGATTTAGGCCAGGCCACCCCCAACCCACTCACTGATGACTCACACCTGGCCCATCACGAGACCCTCACTTGACACACCCACACCTGAAGCCCTTATAAGCAGAAGGACAGGGACATCCCCTAAACTCCGCTGAAGAGGTCACCTAGTTTGGTAATAAAACGTTCAGAAACCAACCAACAAGCTCAGAGAACAAAGCTTCAGCCCCTCACCACTAATGGAGACTGGGACTTCAGCATGCTAAGGAAGGCTTGGGACACGGAGCTACAGTTTTCCAAAACAAAGAATCAGGAGCAGTCATCTGCGTGGGAAGGGTCCATGGTGATCGCTGTCAACTGTACCAGCTGCATCTGGGTTTCAATCTGATGGTTTTCCAAATCCCACCCCTTCTGGGACCTGTTAATCACCAAATGTGTCACATGCAAGGCAGGTTTTTCACTAAATGGCTGCCCTATTTTCTGATTCAATAAACTTGTTTTGAGTTAGAAAGGAAATCCATATCCCCAAGAAATTTCCCTAAAATTAAGGTATTTCCTTCCAGCTCACCAGTGTGGCCCAGGTGATTGCATCGGACTTAATGGTGAAATCCTTTCTTGAGGGAGACCCAGGATCAATTTGCCCAACTTTCATGGGGACAAAAGACCGATTAGGGCAGAGAACCCAGTTGATAAGATCATATTGAGCTGATCCCAGTCCATTTTCTGAGAAAGAGACTTCTTCTTCAGCACTGTTGTTGAACTTGATATTCGTCAAGGAGGCAAGAAGCTGAAAGAAAAGAAGCATTCATAAATTGGAGTCATTGGCTGAAAGCCACAAATGAGACAGCATGGCTTCTATCGTTCTGGGATGGCCTTCGTCTTCAAGGGTTGTATATCTGAGAATCGAGAAGAGTTTCCTTTTAGGGATGATGAAATCATTTGTACCACAACAGCGTACAATTCTACTGGTTGTCTCTAACGACATTTAAAGAATGGAGAAATCAGGAACCAGTTCTGACAAAAGGAGCAATGCAGAAGTGAGTTCCTGCTCTGGTTTGTCACTTCACTTCACTGCCCAATGATGCAGGAAAGTATAATGAGAACCAGTTTTACACCAGGTTACAAAGCAAGAGACGGTGAGTTCAAGTCCCACTTTAGCCAGGAAAGCAGCTGGGTGACCTTGGCCCAGTCCCTCTCTCTTGGCCCACCTCACAGAGTTGTTGTTATGGGGAAAATAGGAGGCGGAAATTGTATGGAATATGTTTGCCATCTTGGGTTGTTTGTAGAAATAATAGAGGAATACAAACAAACAAACAAACAAACAAACAAATAGGATACGATAGGATAGAATCAAGATCACGTGAAGTATTAATACCACTTTACAAGGCCTTGGTAAGGCCACACTTGGAATACAGCATCCAGTTTTGGTCACCACAATGTAAAAAAGATGTTGAGACTCAAGAAAGAGTACAGAAAAGAGCAACAAAGATGATTAGGGGATTGGAGGCCAAAGCATATAAGGAACGGCTGCTGGAATTGGGTATGTCTAGTTTAACGAAGAAAACGACGACGGGAAACATGATAGCAGTGTTCCAATATCTCAGGGTCTGCCACAAAGAAGAGGGAATCAAGCTATTGTCCAAAGCACCTGAAGGCAGGACAAGAAGCAACGGGTGGAAACGAATCAAGGAGAGAAGCATCCTAGAACTAAGGAGACACTTCCTATCAGTTAGGAAATCATTCATCATTGGTCTGATCAGACACTGAGTTTAAACATAGTTTAAACTATGTCTGACAAAAATTGTCTGACAAAAATTAAAAAATAAGATCATAACAAAATAATTTAAAAAATAAATTAAAAGCAAAACAAAAACAAGACACTCAAAGGTTGTTTTCTACCATCAGGACACTACAAGTAAATAAATGAAATGGAGACCTCTCTGAGTCCAGCTGTGTGTGCTGAGGTTGACCCAGGCCACTTTCACACAACAAGCTGAGCTATTTGTTTAATTTTTGGGCCACCCATCTCACTGATAAAGTGACTCTGGGCAGCAAGGCAACAAATGGCAAAGTAAACAAATGGTCACCCAGGAGGCTAACCCATAGAAACATCAACCAAGGTGAAAATGAGCTTGCAGGTTGGATTCGGACTTCATCCTGAGGGAAACTGAGGTGGTTCTGCAAAAGTGCCCACTAGGACTTCAACTGACCCACTGAAGCTTCTTGCACAAAAGCACCCAGATGGTCATCAGGCTCTGAGCTGACACGTCCTGTGTGGAATGGTCACTGCCGGAAACTCAATAAAGCATTCAAGACCTTATAGAACTTTATAGGAAGGTCTTTCCTATCAGGCTCATAAGGACAAATGGCTGGGTTTACTTCTCTTCTCTTCTCCTTACACCCGCCTTCAACAAAAGATGAAACTCAATTTGTATTATTTTTAATAAGTCCTGTTTTAATCCGCTCTCAGATACATTGGTATGTTGGGATGCAGGTATTTAATGAATGATTCAATAAATACTTAAAGGAAGCTTCCTCTATTGGATTGGATAAAAAAGTCTCAGAGATTACCTGCCATGGCTGGACTTTTGAAGACAATGCCCGCCATGACTGGACACTGGAGATCCTCTTTCCAAGCCTCATCATGAATGGTCGCCCTCCTAATCCAAGCACGGCGTGCAGTGCATGTGCCACAGCATAAACGGCGTTGTAGATGTTGTAACTTTCACCTGCCATGCTTGTTTCAAACACATAAGAGGGCAGATCCTGTAAATTCTCCTTGCCTGTACATTGTGAATGGAACCTATCTTGTTCGTGGAACAGGCAGTTAAAGACCCTTTCCCACCACAGTGGGAGAAAGACGTCCCCTTGTGGGTTCAAAGGGTCTAAAGACAGGAGGAAGGGGCTGAATTCCGAGACATCACCAGCGTGATCCCTAAAATGCAGAGATCCGTGCAAGGGCACCAAAAGTCTCAAACGGTACGGATATCCTATCGCACCAAATGTCCAATGGGAAGTTATTATCCAAACTTTCCAGAACGACGACTTTCTGGATACTAAATGTTCCTTCAAACAGATCAAGAAATGCGAAACATTTCTGAAGGCTCCAAAGAGAATAACCACTTCAGTTTTAAGTAAAGTTTTCAGAAGGGATTTAAAATCCAACTTGGCAATATTATCAGAAATGTATATATTGCTAAAGGCCAGGCAGACCTCCTTCTCCTTCAGCATCGGCATCAGAGATGAGACGAAATGTTCTCCATCGTCATTTTCAGGGGCCACCAGCCCGACCCAGTTCCACTGGAAGTGCAGGAGCAGCTGGACTAAACCCACATATTGAGTGGATTCCTCGGGGTTAATCCGGAAGAAGGAAGGATCAACTCTTCGGTCTCCCCGAGTGGACTCAAAGCCAACACCAAGCTGGAGAAAGTGAGATTCTTCTTTCAAAATAAGAATTTATGGTCACCACTGTTTGCTTTCTTGGCTTCTTGTCCAACCAATCAACCTAACTCACTTTGAGTGGCAAGCTTAAACTTCTTCCCTTTTTGGGAAGAACCACCAGTTTTTGCCTGATTGTCTATGGAGATTTCCAGTCATCCAGATCATAGTTGTTCTAAAGGTGCTTTTTCAACAGGCAACTGAACTTTCTTGTTTTTCTTTGAAGACATTTCGCTTCTCCTCCAAGAAGCTTCTTCAGCTCTGACTAGATGGTGGGGAAATGGAAGGATTTATACTCCTTGCAGACAGCTGGTCATTTGCATCCTTTCAGAGAGTCCTTGAGCCCACTTGGAGGTTCGTCTGTGTCACCTGAGCAGTGCAGATGGGTGTGGAGCCTTCTTGGAACTGCTGAAAGGATTCTGTTGGGGACAAGCGATAGATGATGATGTGTCCTCCCCCTCTGTTAAGAGAGAGCTGTTCAATTTTAAAGTAGATGGCCTCTTTGACCCCTCTTTCAATCTAGCAGTCCAATCTAGTGGATTTTGGTGCCTTCAAAGGAGTGACCTTTGTCTTTCAAATGCAGATGTGCTGCTGAATCTTATCCTGATAAGTTTGTTCTCCTATGTTGTGCCATACATTTGTAAGGTGTTTGTTTTGTTTCTCCAAAGTACAGATTTGCACATGTCTTTACTGCATTCAACTGCATTCTACTGCACATACCAGATTGCTCAATTTGGGTCTATTTTATCCTTGAGGTGGATAAGCTTCTGCCTTAAAGTATTGCTGGGTTTAAAGTGAGCATGTATGTTGTGTTGGTTGAAAATCCTCCTGTGCTTTTCAAAGATTCATGCAACCTATGGAATGACAAGGTGGCTTCATTCGTTGTTCTCTCTTTGGCTGTTATGGAGGAACTCCTGTTGGGTCTATTTCTGGATTTGAGGAAGGTCCAGTTGGGATAGCCACAAGCTCTGAGGGCTTCCTTGATTCCTAAAGCCCATCAAAGAAGCCCTCAGAACTTGTGGCTTCTTGGATGAGAAGTGAAACATTTTCAAGGAAAAAACCAAGAAATTCCAGTTTATCTTTTCAAAAGCACCTTTAGGACAACCACGGCCTGGACTGAGAATCTCCATAGATAACATGTGCTTCTGTGGTTTGTTTACTCCATACTGCCTCCAATGGGGCCCCCTTACCTGTGGGACCTTGAAGAGGGTGAAGATGGAGGCCATCAGCCTTGAGGATTTGGGGTTGAGACCTCCAATGACAGAGAGCAGAGGGTCCTGCCAATCACATTTGTAACCCGGAACCATTTGTCCTCGTGTGGAGAGCAGGAAGAGGCTGTAAAAGGAAATCCTCCTCTCCAATTTGTGATTGTCATAGATGTGGAAGCCGAGGGTGAGGTTGGGCAGGAGAACCGGATCCTTGTTGACTTCTCTGACTGCAAACATGAAGGCCAGGAACTGCTGGTAGTTCTTGGCTATGATGCTGTATTGAGAAAACCCTTTAGAATGCGGTGGAGTGGAATAGAATATAGAATGTAGAATGTAGAATGTAGAGTAGAAGAGAATATAGGATAGGATAGGATAGGATAGGATAGGATAGGATAGGATAGGATAGGATAGGATAGGATAGGATAGGATAGGATAGGACAGGACAGGACAGGACAGGACAGGATAGGATAGGATAAGATTCTAAACAAGAGAATACATAGACATTGAGGAATATTACAGGACAGCTTCTATGTCTTGATGGAGTCAGTCTTGCCTTTTATTTTTAGTTTCATAAGGCTTCTTTATTAAGGATCTTCCTTGATTAAAATTTCATAGTTTTATGAACAAGCAGAAAAGCCTGTCCATCCAAATCACGGATCATGTTATACCCGTCTCTCCTTCCCCCCCACTTTGACTTTGCTCCAGTGGCTCCAGTCCTTCCCAGTTCCTCTTCTTCCACCCTAATCACTTTGGGTCTCTCTTGAAGCAGCTTCTTCAGGTCTGGTAAAAATTGCTGAACGTAACACTCTGGTGAGAGTCACACAGCATAGATTTCCTGAAAGCCATTATTCATAAGCTCTGCTGATTCCAAAACTGAATTTTATTATTCTTACAATACCCCCACACTGGAAAAGCTTTGAGTTTTTCCTTGAGTCTTCCGGCATGGCTTTCAGTCCAACTTAATGTTATAAATCAACTACTTAATTAGACCAACACAAGATCTAAAGTATTGTCCCCTCCTTACATTTTATGTAAGGTTGTGGAAAGATTGAAAAGCCTAGCCTGTTTTATGAATTTGGCTTTTTACTGAGAAAAGTACAAACATCTCAACTACACTAGAAAATTGCAAACATCACTAAAAGAAAAGGTTCTTAAAGGACTCCCTCAATCCCAAACAGAAAATATAACGCTCTACTTCTTTCCCTTCTGGGTGAAACTTACTCCTTTCCGAACAGAGGTGAGAACAGCCTTTTTTCATAGTCTCCAAAATCTATGGGCTCAAAGAATTGCAAGTTCAAATTTGCACCAATAATGAGGTCACCAGATCTGTAATAGTCCCATTGTTCCTGAGTCTGGAAAGGGTTTGTCAACACACACACAGATGGCATCCTCTTAGCAGAAGCTAGAGGCAGGAACCAGAAGAGCAGCAGCAGCAGGAGAGGCAACCCAGTCATCCTTGTCACCTTCCCTCCCAGGTGAGAAATCCAGGTTTGTGCAGAAGCCGAATTGCAGGGAGCCCTTGAAATCTCGGGCAAAGCTTTAGCATGAGCGAGAGACAAGCCGTGACACCTGGGTGTCCCCAGGGCAGATTTCTGTCACCTAGGCTTCCTCTCACCTGTCTTTGGGCTGTGATCCAAGAGAGATCCAAGGTCTGCAAATGCAGGAGTGGGTTCCTTGCAAGATAAGGTGAGATGTTATTTCTGCCCCAGCTGGAGAAATCAGAGCATGTTTTTTTGAAATAGATTTTATCCTGGAAAGATTTTTCTCTAGGTAGAAATCCACAGGGGTCACATTCAAAATTACTGTCCCTCTGGTAATTGCAAAGAAAGGTAGCTGTCCTCCCCCACTGAGCAATGGCTTCTTTTCCAGGAAGGGAAAAACATGTTTGTGTCTCTTCTGGTTAATCCCCACAGCAAGTGAACCTGCAGGTCAAGATGAAGTAGGGCACGTGACCTACACGAAGCACAGCAAATTTTATGGGGGTTTTTTATTGGGGACTGGGCCTCATTGAAGACAGTTGGAAGACAATGAAAATAAAAGACTGGTTGATTATTAATGTCAACATCCAGCTGAGTGACCTTGCTGGGAACATATAAACATCAATGAAAATTTTATTCCAATGTGGGGTCTAGATCAAACTACATGTGTGCAAAATCTCTCTGTGCAAAGATATCATACAGTATCATGGTTTGCCAAAGAGAGACGATGTGACACAATGATTATAATATTGTATTCCTTACTGACATTTTTCACTCATAACACTCCGGACGTTCCCGAATATTGAAGAGGCAGCATAGCAGAACTAGGTGCGGTGGAGGATTTCAATACTACCATATAAAAGAATTGAATATTAATAGGGAATTCTACACAGCATCAGGAGATTATGGAAACAAACATATAGGATCAAACAAACTGACACTGAACCTACATTAGAAATATTGAAAATTCAATGAAAAGGAATAAATGAGAAACGTTACTGCTTGAAATAATAAAGCCGTAACAGCAAATTTTATGGGGGTCTTTTGTTGGGGACTGGGCCTCATTGAAGACAGTTGGAAGACAATGAAAATAAAAGGCTGGTTGATTGTTAATGCCAACTTCCAGCTCAAGTATCTAAATAAAAGTCCAGGATTGTTTTCTTTTGCTTACAGTTTATTGAATACATGGCCTGGTAAAGGTGAGGCAAAACTAACTCTAAAATCCCAAGGCATCGGACCATAGCACATAACAATGACTTTCCCAGCCAACCCTCACACACACCCCCAATTTCCACATAGCTCATGTAAGAAGTTTTCTTTGTTATGGAACCCATCTGTTATCTTCTTCACACCTGCTAGAATGTCCTTGAAAGGTTTCCATGCTGTAAACTCTAAGCAAGATTCTGTAGAACTGGAGAGATACAAGCCAAGAGACCAGCCCCAGAGGCCAAGATGGAGAAGATCTCCACAGCCACCATGGACTTCCCTTTGGTGCTCAGGTAGGTGGGGAGGAAGCTGATCCAAACACTGCAAAACACCAGCATGCTGAAAGTGATGAACTTGGCTTTGTTAAAGCTGTCAGGTAACTTTCTAGTTAGAAAGGCCACAGTGAAAGAGATGATGGCCAAAAAGCCAAGGTAGGCGAGGACAGTGTAAAACATTGAAGCTGAGCCTTCATTACATTCCAAGATGGCTTCTCCTAGCAAGGAGTGGAAGTCCATCTTGGGAAATGGGGGAGAGGTTACCAGCCAGATGGCACAAAGAACTGCTTGGACCAGGGGACAGGCTAACACCGTGAAGTTGGTCAGTGGTTTTCTGAAGAGTTTCCTTGTCTTGTTGCCTGGCTTGGTGGCCCTGAAGGCCAGAACCACTATGACAGTTTTTGCCAAGACAGAGGAAACCGCAAGAGAAAAGATAATGGCAAAGGCAGTTTGTCAGAAAAGACAGGTGAGCTTCCCTGGTCGACCAATGAAGAGGAAGGAGCAGAGGAAGCAGAGCAGGAGGGAAACCAAGAGGAGGTAGGTGAGATCTTGGTTGTTGGCCATGACGATCGGTATGTCACGATGTTTATGGAATATCACCAGCACTGCAGATGTGATCACAGAGAGAGAAAGCGCTAGAGAAACTAAAGTGTGTTCCAACGTATCTTGATAGGACAGGAAGTGGGTCTTCTTGGTAATGCAGTGGTCCTTGTCCTTGTTGGGATATTGGTCTTCTGGGCAGGGCTCACAGCGAGCTGCATCTGAAATCAAGATCAATTGATAAGATGAATGTCTTTGTCTAAGGATTTCAGGGGCATTTTTCATCAGTATTACCTAGTTTGCTATGAGCAAAAAGGTCTTCTCCATGGCTACTATGGCTTTCATTGTCAGAGAGATAGAGGGGGGAGGAGGGAGGCAGGGAGGCAGAGAGGCAGGGAGGGAGGGAGGGAGGGAGAGAGAGAGAGAGAGAGAGAGAGAGAGAGAGAGACCTGGCTCAAAAATAGTAAGTGCTAATACAATCCTTGGTTGTATAAACAGAGACTGTAAGGACCCACTTCAATTAATCACCCAAGAAAGCAGAACTCTTGAAACAGGCATTGTCTCAAAAGGATACTTTTATTAGGGGTCAGTGACAGTAGGGATGTCAGTGCAAGATCTGGGGAAAAGCCCACCAAAACTGTATAGTTAAGCAAGATATATCCCTCCTTCCATCACAATCATAATGTCCATTTGAAATCCAGCCAATCCACAGGTGGTCCCAAGAGCAGGTAACTGGCACAGTTGGCACTCATCTCAAGGTCTTCTCCAGTTTTGTTTCTTTGTAATCATCTCCTTCATACGGGAGACACATTCTATCAATGCTGCTAACATCAGATGTTCTTCCTTTGACAACAGATGGAAATGAAGCCATTTTAACTCTTTTGCTTTTAGAGTTAGTTGATGCTGGGAAGGGGAATGTGGATGAGAGTCCAGTTAGTCATAACAACAATAACTCAGCCGTGGGAATCCAAGATTATTGCACTCACAGTTGATAAAGTTTTGGCGGGCTGGAGAGCTGGGGAGAAAGCCCGCGCTTCAAGCTAATTGAGGAATGTGACTTATGACTGTTAATTGGAGGAGGGAATTGTGCTTTGCTACTTTGTGTCAGGGGAGGGGAATTCTGTTTTGGGCTTCAACTCTGTACTGCCGATACTTTGTTTCTCAAATAAAAGATTCTTTAAGGTAAACATTTGTCAGAACCATGACAATGGGGTTGCACCATGCCAAATAGGCCAGGCCATACGTTGGGCAACCTTGCTGGGAACATATAAATGTCAATGAAAATTTTATTCCAATGTGGGGTCTAGATCAAACTACATGTGTACAAAATCTCTCTGTGCACAGATATCATACAGTATCATGGTTTGCCAAGGAGAGATGATATGACAATGATTCTAATATTGTATTCCTTACTGACATTTTTCACTCATAACACCCAGGACGTTCCCCCATATTGCAGAGGGAGCAATAAAAGTCTAAATAAGAGTCCAGGATTGTTTTCTTTTGCTAACAGTTTATTGAATACATGGCCTGGTAAAAGTGAGGTAAAACTAACTCTAAAATCCCAAGGCATCAGACCATAGCATATAACAATGAGTTTCCCAGCCAACCCTCCACCGCCCAATTTCCACATAACTCATGTAAAGAAGTTCTCTTTGTTATGGAACACATCTGTTATCTTCTTCACACCTGCTAGAATGTCCTTGAAAGGTTTCCATACTGCAAACTCTAAGCAAGATTCGGTAGAACTGGAGAGGTTTCATTTCTGTAACTAATCTGTTTCAAAAAAAAACCCTCCCCCCCCATTCTAATGATAAGATGAAAAGAGAAAGGCATATAGCTGCCAAATTTTCATTATTGGCAGTTGCAGATAACAGATATGTTGTGTCCAGTGAGAGCACTTGATAAGATATTATTTAATATTATAAGTTCCTCCACCATCTCATCTTTTTTGTTAAAAATTTTAACCCTTTCTAAACACGTCCCAACGATAAATATAAATGTGGCCTATCCCTGCATCAGTTAGACATTCTTGTTTCTTATCATGTTTTCCCTACAGTTAAGATGGGGCCTCAGTAGGATAATGAAACATTTGGGGAAAAAGATGCAAGCCAAGAGACCAGCCCCAGATGCCAAGATGGAGAAGATCTCCACAGCCACCATGGATTTCCCTTTGGTGCTCAGGTAGGTGGGGAGGAAGCTGATCCAAACACTGCAAAACACCAGCATGCTGAAAGTAATGAACTTGGCTTCGTTAAAGCTGTCAGGTAACTTTCTAGCTAGAAAGGCCACAGTGAAAGAGATGATGGCCAAAAAGCCAAGGTAGGCGAGGACAGTGTAAAACATTGTAGCTGAGCCTTCATTACATTCCAAGATGGCTTCTCCTAACAAGGAGTGGAAGTCCATCTTGGGAAATGGGGGAGAGGTTACCAGCCAGATGGCACAAAGAACTGCTTGGACCAGGGGACAGGCTAAGACAATGAAGTTGGTCAGTGGTTTTCCTAAGAGTTTCCTTGTCTTGTTGCCTGGCTTGGTGGCCATGAAGGCCAGAACCACCATGACAGTTTTTGCCAGGACAGAGGAAACCGCAAGAGAAAAGATAATGGCAAAGGCAGTTTGTCGTAAGAGACAGGTGAGCTTCCCTGGTCGACCAATGAAGAGGAAGGAGCAGAGGAAGCAGAGCAGGAGAGAGACCAGGAGGAGGTAGGTGAGATCTCGGTTGTTGGCCTTGACGATCGGTGTGTCACGATGTTTATGGAATATCACCAGCACTGCAGATGTCATCACAGAGAGAGAAAGCGCTAGAGAAACTAAAGTGTATCCCAAGGTATCTTGATAGGACAGGAAGTGGGTCTTCTTGGTAATGCAGTGGTCCTTGTCCTTGTTGGAATATTGGTCTTCTGGGCAGGGCTCACAGCGAGCTGCATCTGAAATCAAGATCAAGGGATAAGATGAAAGTCTTTGTCTAAGGATTTCAGGGGCATTTTTCATCAGTATTACCCAGTTTGCTATGAGCAAAAAGGTCTTCTCCAATCACCAAGCACTTCCATGTCAGAGAGATTGCCAACTTTTTTCCTACTTTATATTAGTATCCCCAGAAGACTGATAGATCTTCAGCGAGAAAGCCTGCGTGTGTTTTGAGAAAATCATAAAAAGAGAGGGGGGGAGGGGGGAGGGAGGGAGGGAGGGAGAGAGGGAGGGAGAGAGAGAGAGAGAGAGATAATAGAATAACCCAAGGAAAGGTGGCCTGTGGGGTGGGGACAGGACCACTTGGATACATAAGCTGTAAGGTTCTACTGAAAAGCAATGAATACTTTGAGACACGTCAATCGTACAAGAATTGGTTTAAATATCAATATTTAGATCTACGGAATGGCTTATGTGATCCTCAAAGATCTACATTTGAAGAGTGATCTACCTCTCTGATTAGAAACAGTCCCTTCTGGACAGGCGTCACATTGGTAGCAACAAACTTGCTCGCCTTCTGGCAGGCTTCTCCTCTCTCCTGCCTGGCACCTCTTCATGCCACACCTGGCAAAGGGCACCCTCTAAAAGAGAAAAGGGAAATGCTTGAGATGGCACAAGCAATGAACATGCTTCATTTATTCTTTTCCATATTCCTGCTTCCCTCTCCAGAATGACTTCCAAAGAAACGGTTCTCCATGGTCTTTCAAGCTCATGAAGGATTTAGGCCAGGCCACCCCCAACCCACTCACTGATGACTCACACCTGGCCCATCACGAGACCCTCACTTGACACACCCACACCTGAAGCCCTTATAAGCAGAAGGACAGGGACATCCCCTAAACTCCGCTGAAGAGGTCACCTAGTTTGGTAATAAAACGTTCAGAAACCAACCAACAAGCTCAGAGAACAAAGCTTCAGCCCCTCACCACTAATGGAGACCGGGTCATCAGCATACTAAAGAAGGCTTGGGAAACTGAGCTACAGTTTTCCAAAACAAAGAATCATGAGGAGTCATCTGGGTGGGAAGGGTCCATGGAGATCACTGTACCAGCTGCATCTGGGTTTCAATCCGATGATTTGTCAGTCACCAAACATGTCACATGCAAGGCAGGTTTTTCACTAAACGGCTGCCCTATTTTCTGATTCAATAAACTTGTTTTGAGTTAGAAAGGAAATCCATATCCCCAAGAAATTTCCCTAAAATTAAGGTATTTCCTTCCAGCTCACCAGTGTGGCCCAGGTGATTGCATCGGACTTAATGGTGAAATCCTTTCTTGAGGGAGACCCAGGATCGATTTGCCCAACTTTTATGGGGACAAAAGACCGATTAGGGCAGAGAACCCAGTTGATAAGATCATATTGAGCTGATCCCGGTCCATTTTCTGAGAAGGAGACTTCTTCTCCAGCACTGTTGTTGAACTTGATATTCGTCAAGGAGGCAAGAAGCTGAAAGAAAAGAAGCGTTCATAAATTGGAGTCATTGGCTGAAAGCCACAAATGAGACAGCATGGCTTCTATCGTTCTGGGATGGCCTTCGTCTTCAAGGGTTGTATATCTGAGAATCGAGAAGAGTTTCCTTTTAGGGATGATGAAATCATTTGTACCACAACAGCGTACAATTCTACTGGTTGTCTCTAACGACATTTAAAGAATGGAGAAATCAGGAACCAGTTCTGACCAAAGGAGCGATGCAGAAGTGAGTTCCTGCTCTGGTTTGTCACTTCACTTCACCGCCCAATGATGCAGGAAAGTATAATGAGAACCAGTTTTACACCAGGTTAGAAAGCAAGAGACGGTGAGTTCAAGTCCCACTTTAGCCAGGAAAGCAGCTGGGTGACCTTGGCCCAGTCCCTCTCTCTTGGCCCACCTCACAGAGTTGTTGTTATGGGGAAAATAGGAGGCGGAAATTGTATGGAATATGTTTGCCATCTTGGGTTATTTGTAGACATAATGAAGGAAAAAAACAAACAAGCAAACATTTAAATAAATTTCAGACCAGGAAATCATTCATAATTGGTCTCATCAGAAACTGACATAAGTTTAAACATGGTTGGAATAAACACATGTCAATTTTCCAACAAAAATTAAAAAAATAAGATCATAACAAAATAATTTTTAAAATAAACTAAAAGCAAAACAAAAACAAGACACTCAAAGGTTGTTTTCTACCATCAGGACACTACAAGTAAATAAATGAAATGGAGACCTCTCTGAGTCCAGCTGTGTGTGCCGAGATTGACCCAGGCCACTTTCACACAACAAGCTGAGCTATTTGTTTAATTTCTGGGCCACCCATCTCACTGATAAAGTGACTCTGGGCAGCAAGGCAACAAATGGCAAAGTAAACAAATGGTCACCCAGGAGGCTAACCCATAGAAACATCAACCAAGGTGAAAATGAACTTGCAGGTTGAATTCGGACTTCATCCTGAGGGAAACTGAGGTATTTCTGCAAATGTGCCCACTAGGACTTCAACTGACCCATTGAAGCTTCTTGCACAAAAGCACCCAGATGGTCATCAGGCTCTGAGCTGACACGTCCTGTGTGGAATGGTCACTGCCGGAAACTCAATAATGCATCCAAGACCTTATAGAACTTTATAGGAAGGTCTTTCCTATCAGGCTCATAAGGACAAATGGCTGGGTTTACTTCTCTTCTCCTCCCCCTACGCCCGCCTTCAACAAAAGATCAAACTCAATTTGTATTATTTTTAATAAGTCCTGTTTTAATCCATTCTCAGATACATTGGTATGTTGGGATGCAGGTATTTAATGAGTGATTCAATAAATACTTAAAGGAAGCTTCCTCTATTGGATTGGATAAAAAAGTCTCAGAGATTACCTGCCATGGCTGGACTTTTGAAGAGATCGCCCGCCATGATTGGACACTGGAGATCCTCTTTCCAAGCCTCATCATGAATGGTCGCCCTCCTGATCCAAGCACGGTGTGCAGTGCATGTGCCACAGCATAAATGGCGTTGTAGATGTTGTAACTTTCACCTGTCATGCGTGTTTCAAACACATAAGAGGGCAGATCCTGTAAATTCTCCTTGCCTGTACATTGAGAACGGAACTCATCTTGTTCGTGGAACAGGCAGTTAAAGACCCTTTCCCACCACAGTGGGAGAAAGACATCCCCTTGTGGGTTCAAAGGGTCTAAAGACAGGAGGAAGGGGCTGAATTCCGAGACATCACCAGCGTGGTCCCTAAAATGCAGAGACCCATGCAAGGGCATTAAAGGTCTCAAACGGTACGGATATCCTATCGCAGCAAATGTCCAATGGGAAGTTATTATCCAAACTTTCCAAACCCATGACTTTGTAGATTCTAAATGTTCCTTCAAACAGCGCAGGAAATCCGAAACATTTCTGAAGGCTCCAAAGAGAATAACCACTTCAGCTTTAAATAAAGTTTTCAGAAGAGAATTAAAATCCAACTTGGCAATATTATCAGAAATGTATATATTGCTAAAGGCCAGGCAGACCTCCTTCTCCTTCAGCATTGGCATCAGAGATGAGACGAAACGTTCTCCATCGTCATTTTCAGGGGCCACCAGCCCGACCCAGTTCCACTGGAAGTGCAGGAGCAGCTGGACTAAACCCACATATTGAGTGGATTCCTCGGGGTTAATCCGGAAGAAGGAAGGATCAACTCTTCGGTCTCCCCGAGTGGACTCAAAGCCAACCCCAAGCTGGAGAAAGCGAGATTCTTCTTTGAAAGAAAAAATTTATGGTCACCACCATTTCCTTTCTTGGTTTCTTGTCCCATCAATCAGCCTGAGTCCCTCTGAGTGGCCAGTTTAAGTTTCTTCCCTTCTTGGGGAGAGCCACCAGTTATCATATTTTGCCTGATTGTCTATGGAGTTTTTCAGTCATCCAGGTCACGATTGTCCCAAAGGTGCTTTTTCAACAGGCAACTGGGCTTCCTTGTTTTTCCTTGAAGACAATAGTAATAGTAATAGTAGTAAAGTTGGAAGGGACCTTGGAGGTCATCTAGTCCAACCCCCTGCTCGGGCAGGAAACCCTAAACCATTTCGGACAAATGGCTGTCCAGTCTCTTCTTAAAAACTTCCAGTGTTGGAGCATTTACTGCTTCTGGAAGCAAGCTGTTCCACTGATTAATTGTTCTCACTGTCAGGAAGTTTCTCCTTAGTTCTAGGTTGCTTCTCTCCTTGATTAGTTTCCACCCATTGCTTCTTGTCCTGCCTTCAGGTGCTTTGGAAAATAGCTTGACTCCCTCTTCTTTATGGCAGCCCTGAGATATTGGAATACTGCTATCATGTCCCCCCTTGTCCTTCTCTTCGTTAAACTAGACATACCCAATTCTAGCAACCGTTCCTTATATGTTTTAGCCTCCAGTCCCCTAATCATCTTTGTTGCTCTTCTCTGTACTCTTTCTAGAGCCTCAACATCTTTTTTACATCGTGGTGACCAAAACTGGATGCAGTATTCCAAGTGTGGCCTTACCAAGGCATTGAAGAGTGGTCTTAATACTTCACGTGATCTTGATTCTATCCCTCTGTTAATGCAGCCTAGCACTGTGTTGGCCTTTTTGGCAGCTGCAGCACACTGCTGGCTCATATTTAAGTGATTGTCTACTAGGACTCCGAGGTCCCTCTCACAGTTACTACTATTGAGCATGGTGCCACCTATGCTGTACTTGTGCATTTTGCTTTGCATCCAAGAAGCTTCTTCAGGTCTGAATGTATGGTGGAGAATGGAAGGATTTATATTCCGTGCAATGATCTGGTTATTGGCATTCTTTCTGGGAGTCATTGAGGTCACTTGGAGATTTATCTGTGCCCTCAGCATCACCTTAATAGTGCAAATGGGCCTTCTTGGACCTGCTAAAGGGACTTTGCTCAATTTGGGTCTGAGAGTTTTATCCTTGAAGTGGACAAGCTTCTGCCTTAATGTATTACTGGATTTAAAATGTGCATGTATGTTGTGTTGGTTGGAAATCCTCCTGTGGCTTTAGATATTCTTGCAACATTTGGAGTGACAACATTGCTCCGCTGGTTCTTCTCTTCTTTGTCTGTTACTGAGGAGCTCCTGCTGAATCTGAGGAAGTTGGAAGCCACAAGCTCTGAGGGCTTCCTTGATTCCTAAAGCCCATCAAAGAAGCCCTCAGAACCTGTGGCTTCTTGGATGAGAACTGAAATGTTTTCCAGGAAAAAAATGAGAAAACTCCAGTTACCTTTTGAAAAGCACCTTTGGGACAACCACAGCCTGGATTGAGAATATCCATAAGTGCTTCTGTGGGTTGTCTACTCCAAATGGGGCCCCCTTACCTGTGGGATCTTGAAGAGGGTGAAGATGGAGGCCATCAGCCTTGAGGATTTGGGGTTGAGACCTCCAATGACAGAGAGCAGAGGGTCCTGCCAATCACATTTGTAACCCGGAACCATTTGTCCTCGTGTGGAGAGCAGGAAGAGGCTGTAAAAGGAAATCCTCCTCTCCAATTTGTGATTGTCATAGATGTGGAAGCCGAGGGTGAGGTTGGGCAGGAGAACCGGATCCTTGTTGACTTCTCTGACTGCAAACATGAAGGCCAGGAACTGCTGGTAGTTCTTGGCTATGATGCTATATTGAGAAAAACCTTTAGAATGGGGTGGAGTGGAATAGAATATAGAATGTAGAATGTAGAGTAGAAGAAAATATAGGATAGGATAGGACAGGATAGGATGGGATAGGATAGGATAGGATAGGATAGGATAGGATAGGATAGGATAGGATAGGATAGGATAGGATTCTAAACAAGAGAATACATAGACATTGAGGAACATTACAGGACTGCTTCTGTGTCTTGATGGAGTCAGTTTTGCCTTTTATTTTTAGTTTCATAAGGCTTCTTTATTAAGGATCTTCCTTGATTAAAATTTCATAGTTTTATGAACAAGCAGAAAAGCCTGTCCATCCAAATCACGGATCATGTTATACCCTTCTCTCCTTCCTCCCCCCCCCTTTGACTTTGCTCCAGTGGCCCCAATCCTTCCCAGTTCCTCTTCTTCCACCCTAATCACTTTGGGTCTCTCTTGAAGCAGCTTCTTCAGGTCTGGTAAGAATTGCTGAACGTAACACTCTGGTGAGAGTCACATAGCATAGATTTCCTGAAAGCCATTATTCATAAGCTCTGTTGATTCCAAAACTGAATTTTATTATTCTTACAGTACCCCCACCCTGGAAAAGCTTTGAGTTTTTCCTTGAGTCTTCCCGCATGGCTTTCAGTCCAACTTAATGTTATAAATCAACTACTTAATTAGAGCAACTCAAGATCTAAAGTGTTGTCCCCCCCTTACATTTTATGTAAGGTTGTGGAAAGATTGAAAATCTTAGCCTATTTTATGAATTTGGCTTTTTACTGAGAAAAGTACAAACATCTCAGCTATATTACAAAACTTCAAACATCACTAAAAGACTCTTTCCTAGAGTCCCAAACAGAGCATGAAACATTCTACTTCTTTCCCCTCCAGGTGAAACTTACTCCTTTCCGAACACAGGTGAGAACAGCCTTTTTTCATAGTCTCCAAGTTTCAAGGGGTCCAAGGATTGCAAGTTCAAATTCCCACCAATAATGAGGTCACCAGACCTGTAATAGTCCCATTGTTCCTGAGTCTGGAAAGGGTTTGTCAACACACACACAGATGGCATCCTCTTAGCAGAAGCTAGAGGCAGGAACCAGAAGAGCAGCAGCAGGAGGAGGAGAGGCAACCCAGTCATCCTTGTCACCTTCCCTCCCAGGTGAGAAATCCAGGTTTGTGCAGAAGCCGAATTGCAGGGAGCCCTTGAAATCTCGGCAGAGCTTTAGCACGAGAGAGAGACAAGCCGTGACACCTGGGTGGCCCCAGGGCAGATTTCTGTCACCTAGGCTTCCTCTCACCTGTCTTTGGGCTGTGATCCAAGAGAGATCCAAGGTCTGCAACTGCAGGAGTGGGTTCCTTGCAAGACAAGGTGAGACGTTATTTCTGACCCAGCTGGAGAAATCAGAGCATGTTTTTTTTGAAACAGATTTTATCCTGGAAAGATTTTTCTCTAGGCAGAAATCCACGAGGGATACATTCAAAATTACTGTCCCTCTGGTAATTGCAAGGAAAAGTAGCTGTCCTCCCCCACTGAGCAATGGCTTCTTTTCCAGGAAGGGAAAAACATGTTTGTGTCTCTTCTGGTTAATCCCCACAGCAAGTGAACCTGCAGGTCAAGATGAAGTAGGGCACGTGACCTACACGAAGCACATGAGACAGTGTTTGTCTTGGGCTATCATGGATTGAGGCACTATGAGCACTGATGGGGCGGGGGGGGCGGAATGGGACAACTCGCCATTGGACAATTCAACAATTTAATTTAATCATTAAAAATAAAAATAAAATTATCATTCACATTTCATTCTGTCCTCCCTTTTCAGCCTTTCTTTAATCATTCTATTCCACCATTTCTTCAATGTTCTCCTGCAGTGGGTTGTCCTAAGGCAGTGTTTCTCAACCTTAGCAACTTGAAGAGGTATGGACTTCAACTCCCAGAATTCCCCAGCCAGCTGTGCTGGCTGGGGAATTCTGGGAGTTGAAGTCCATACCTCTTCAGGTTGCCACGGTTGAGAAACACTGTCCTAAGACATGGTGAGTTGGTCAAGGTGAGTTAAGTTGTCCTAGCCCTACACCAATTGGTAATCAATCAATCAATCAATCAGAATAGAGTTTGAAGGGACCATGGAGGTCTTCTAGTCCATCCCTCTGCTCAGGAAGGAGACCTTATACTATTCTAGACAAATGGCACCCAGTCTCTTTTCAAAAACCTCCAGTGATGGAACACCAACAACTTCTGGTGGCAAACTGTTCCACTGGTTAATTGTCCTCACTGTCAGGAAGTTTCTCCTTAATTCCAGGTTGCTTCTCTCCTTGATCAGTTTCCAACCATTGTTTCTCGTTCTGCCCTCGGGTGCTTTGGTGAATAACATGACCCACCCCTCTTTATGGCAGCCCCTCAGATACTGGAATACTGCTATCATGTCTCTCCTATTCCTTTGTTTCTTTAGACTGGCCAAACCCAAGTCCTGCAGCCGTTCTTTGTATGTTTTAGTCTCCAGGCCTTTGATCATATTAGTTGTTCTTCTCTGAATTTTTTCCAAACTGTCAACATCTTTTTTGTGATATAGTGACCAAAATTGGCTGCAGTATTCCAGGTGTGGCATTATTAGGGCTTTGTAAAGCGGTACTAATACTTTGTGTTATATAATAATAATAATAATAATAATAATAATAATAATAATAATAACAACAACAACAACAACAACAACAACAATAATAATAATAATAAAGTTGGAAGGGACCTTGGAGGTCATCAAATCCAACCCCCTGCTCAGGCAGGTAACCCTATACCGTTTCGGACAAATGGCTGTCCAGTTTCTTCTTAAAAACATCCACTGTTGGAGCATTCACCACTTCTGGAGGCAGGTTGTTCCACTGGTTAATTGTTCTAACTGTCATGAAATTTCTCCTTAGTTCCAAGTTGCTTCTCTCTTTGGTTAGTTTTACATCTGTTGCTTCTTGTCCTGCCTTCAGGCGCTTTGGAGAATAGCTTGACTGCCTCTTCTTTGGAGCAGCCCCTGAGGCCTGGAGACAAAAACATATGAAGAATGGCTGCAGGATTTGGGAATGGCCAGTTTAGAGAGAAGGATCGGGGGGACAGGATAGCAGCATTCCAGTATCTGAGGGGCTGCCACAAAGAAGAGGAGGGGGTCAAATTATTCTCCAAAGCACCAGAGGGCAGGACGAGAAACAATAGTTGGAAATTGATCAGAGAGAGAAGCAACCTGGAATTAAGGAGAAACTTCCTGACAGTGAGGACAATCAACCAGTGGAAAGACATTGTGGATGCTTCATCACTGGAGGTTTTTAAGAAGAGACTAGACAGCCACGTGGTCTAGTATAGGACAGTGGTTCTCAACCTGTGGGTCGGGACCCCATTTGGGGGTCAAACGACCATTTCACGGGGGTCTCCAAACAACGCAGTCTGCCATTTTTTCCCCCTTTTTCTTAGCTGTGCTACTCCCTTTTATTCTATTGGCTTTTGAAAGCCAATAGAATAGACTCTCTTGAATAGAGTCTAATTCTATTGGCTTTCCAAAGCCAATAGGAATTGTCCAGGTGTCTCTGTTCTGCTGAGCCCACCAAAAGTCCCATTTATAATTTAATAAAGACAAAAAGGAACGGGGCATTAGATAAAATTAGATAAAATCTTATTTAGCAGGGAAGACAAGACTATAAGTAAATTATATCAATATTTATTAGAGCAAGATATGATTGAGGAAAAGCTGAAAGAAAATATGATAATTTGGTGTAAATATTTTGGGCACAATATTGATTTGGATATTTGGAAAAGTTTATGGGAAAAAAATTTAAAAATTACTCTTGTTGTTGTTGTTACTTGCAAAGTCATGTCCGACCCATCGCGACTCTATGGACAATGTTCCTCCAGGTCTTCCTGTCCTCTACCGTCTTCTGGAGTCCATTTAAGTTCACACCTACTGCTTCAGTGACTCCATCCAGCCATCTCGTTCTCTGTCGTCCCCTTCTTCTATTGCCCTCAATCTTTTCCAGCATTAGGCCCTTTTCCAGTGAGTCCTTCCTTCTCATTAGGTGGCCAAAGTATTTGAGTTTTAACTTCAGGATCTGGCCTTCTAAAGAGCAGTCGGAGTTGATCTCTAATTACTCTAGCAACCTCCTATAAGGAAAACCTCTACGAGATGTTTTATAGGTAGCACCCCCATCCCACAAGATTAGCACAAATGAACAAGGGGAAATCCTCGATATGCTGCAAGTGTGAAGAGACTGTTGGGAATTACTACCACATGTGGTGGCAATGCCCAAAGGCACAAAAATTTTGGAACTTATTAAAGAAGCGGTTGGAAGAAATTCTTCAATTAGATATAGAAGCCAAGCCGGATTTTTTCTTATTGGGAATTATAGAAAGAAAATATAAGAAAGACACAAATTATTTACTATTGCATACAGTAACAGTGGCACAAATAGCCTTCGCTCAAAAATGGAAAGAGAAAGATACTCCAACCGAAGAGGAAATATTACTGAAAATTTTCAATTGCGCTGAAATGGATAGACTTACATGAGAATTCAAGGACCAAAGTGAAACCAAGTACTATAAAATCTGGGAACAATTTTATGATTGGATAGACAATAAGAGGGTAGCCCAGATAAATGTAATAAATGTGCTAGAATAAAATATAGATTATACACAAATGTATATTTAAAAGATAAATAGATATATAGAAATAAGGGAAAAAGTGTTAATAGTATATTAGAAATATTGAGCAAGAACTATATGTCTATATGAGTACTAATACTATTGTAAAATGTTGGAAGATGTATGGAACCAGTGATGTCATATCTATGTCCAATGTTTTTTTAATTTTGTATTATTAATAAAAATTATTTTAAAAAAAGGATCTCCTGCTTGTGCTAGGCTGCATTAACAGAGGGATAGAATCAAGATCTTGAACTCTGGTGATGGAGAAGACTCCTGCGAGTCTCCTGGACTGCAAGGCGTTCAAACCGGTCAGTCCTAGAAGAGATCAACCCCTACTGCTCTTTAGAAGGCCAGATTCTGAAGTTGAAACTCAAATACTTTGGCCACCTAATGAGAAAGAAGGACTCACTGGAGAAGGGCCTAATGCTGGGAAAGATGGAGGGCAAGAGAAGAAGGGGACAACAGAGAAGGAGGGGGCTGGATGGAGTCCCTGAAGCAGGAGGTGTGAACTTAAATGGACTCCAGAAGATGGTAGAGGACAGGAAGACCTGGAGGAACGTTGTCCATGGGATCGCGATGGGTCTGACACGACTTCGCAATTAACAACAACAACAACAAGAATCAAGATCACGTGAAGGGTTGATACCACTTTACAATGCTTGGTAAGGCCACACTTGGAATACGGCATCCAGTTTTGGTCACCACGATGTAAAAAAGAGACTCTGGAAAGAGTGCAGAGAAGAACAAGAAAGATTAGGGGACTGGAGGCTAAAACATAGAAGGAACGGTTGCTGGAATTGTGTATGTCTAGTCTAATAAAGAGAAGGATGAGGGGGGACACGATAGCAGCCTTCCAATATCTCAGGGGCTGCCCCAAAGAAGAGGGAGTCAAGCTATTCTCCAAAGCGCCTGAAGGAGGACAAGAAGCAACGGGTGGAAACTAATCAAGGAGAGAAACAACCTGGAACTGAGGAGAAACTTCCTGACAGTTTGAACAATTAACCAGTGGAACCACCTGCCTCCAGAAGCGGTGAATGCTCCAACACTGGAAGTTTTTAAGAAGAGGCTGGACAGCCATTTGTCTGAAATGGTATAGGGCAGGGGTAGGCAACCTTGGCTCTTTTATGACACGTGGACTTCAACTCCCAGAATTCCTGAGCCAGCCATGCTGAGGGGAAAGGGGGAGGTTTTCAAGCTGAGCCATGCTGACTCAGGAATTCTGGGAGTTGAAGTCCACACGTCATGAAGGGGCCATAGTTTCCCCCATGCTGGCTCAGGAATTCTGGGAGTTGAAGTCCATGAGTCATAAAAGAACCAAGGTTGCCTACCCCTGGTATAGGATTTCCTGCCTGAGCAGGGGGTTGGACTAGATGACTTCCAAGGTCCCTTCCAACTTTTATTATTATTATTTGATAAAGTAGATCACAACCTACTACTTGATAAGATAGAAAAATGTGGGGTAGACAGAATCACCACCAGATGGATCCAGAATCACCACCAGATGGAACAGTTGCTAGAATTGGGTA
Source organism: Crotalus tigris (assembly GCF_016545835.1). Lineage (NCBI taxonomy): Eukaryota > Metazoa > Chordata > Lepidosauria > Squamata > Viperidae > Crotalus > Crotalus tigris. The sequence continues at coordinate 51,446 of NW_024097326.1, read as the reverse complement.
TGTCTAGTTTAACAAAGAGAAGGACAAGGGGGGACATGATAGCAGTATTCCAATATCTCAGGGGCTGCCATAAAGAAGAGGGAATCAAGCTATTTTCCAAAGCACCTGAAGGCAGGACAAGAAGCAACGGGTGGAAACTAATCAAGGAGAGAAGCAACCTAGAACTACGGAGAACAATTAACCAGCGGAACAACCTGCCTCCAGAAGCAGTAAATGCTCCAACACTGGAAGTTTTTAAGAAGAGACTGGACAGCCATTTGTCCGAAATGGTGTAGGGTTTTCTGCCCGAGCAGGGGTTGGACTAGATGACCTCCAAGGTTCCTTCCAACTTTACTATTATTATTATTATTATGGATCATCGCACAGTCAGCCAGATGTTCAGACTGGATTTGGCATTTTGTCTACCTATCGAGTCCTTACCCAGGACCTGGGATAGGCAGATGTGGATGTTTGATGGTATTACAGGTATCGTCACAGGATGGAAGCAGTTCCTAGTAAGGCTGCCTTTTGCAATTGACTAATGGCGAATTTGTCAATGCCAATGGTGTTCAAGTGGTATTATTATTATTATTATTATTATTATTATTATTATTATTATTATTATTATTATTACCTCCAAAGTCCCTTCCAGCTCTGATTCTGAGTTTGCAGCTGGCAAAACACCTGAGCTGAAATGCCAGGTTGTGACATTGGTATTCTGAAGCCCAAAACTTAAAGTTCGCAGGCCAGCACCAGGCACCAGATCCGAAGCCCCAAATCTGACTTTAAAGGGAAATGGGTTTAAATGGCAGAAACTCAGGACAAAAACTCCAGTTTAAAACAATGCCCCGGCTTTCATTTGGGCCATTCCAGGCCTCTCCAGGGTGCTCCAGCTGAGTGGGGGGGGGGCCTTTTTGGCAGAGCATGTAAGCAAAGCCACATCACGGAAACTGAAGGAGCCAAGCGGAGGGCAACGGGAAAGAAGGGGATAAAAAAGCTCTTGTAAACGAGGGGGAGGGAGGATGAATGGCGGGATTGTTGTCCCCCCAAAAAGAAAGGGCTTTTCACCAATGTGGGAGTCTCTTTTTTTCCACTCTCCAAATGCAGGCACTGCTTTTTTTTCTCGCGGGACTATCCTGGCTCGAAGAGAGAAAAGCGGTTTTTATCGTGGGGAGGTCTGTGCTCTTTTCTCCTCGCCTGGAAAGGCCGAAGGGATCCTGTGGTCAGGATGAGCGAAGCTTGAGTTGGCCCCAGTCTGGTGCCCCCGGGCGCTTGGGCAATGCCAGGGAAAGGATGGCGGGCATGGACACAGCCGGCCTCTTTCAGGATTCCAGAGGAAAGGAGAACGTGTCAGTGGTGAAGCTTGACTCTGGGCAATGACCAGGATGTAGCCATGTTATCCCAAAGGTGCTTTTTCACAAGGTCACTGGACTTCCTCATGTTTCCTGTGAAGACGTTTCGCTTCTCATCCCAGAAGCTTCTTCAGCTCTGACTGGACGGTGGAGAAATGGGAGGATTTATACTCCTTGCAGACCGCTGGTCATTTGCCTTCTTTCAGAGAGTCGTTGAGGCCACTTGGAGGCTGGTCTGTGTGAGAAACAAAGAAGTTTAAAAATAAAAGGTTTCAGTTGTTTAACAAATAATGGAAACTGCACAGAGGCACTGAATTCCAACTCTGATCGGGTTGCTGGAACGTGCTACATTCCACCAGCTGCTGCTTAAACTGTAAGTTTTGGGAGAATCCACCAGGAAAGTAGCAAGGCCCTGAGTGGATCTCCATTATATTTATAGGGTATTATACTCTATTTAAACCCCATTCCAACTCTGATCGGGTTGCTGGAACGTGCTACATTCCACCAGCTGCTGCTTAAACTGTAAGTTTTGGGAGACCTCTGCTGGATCTCCAGTATAGGGCTCTGATCGGGTTGCTGGAACGTGCTACATTCCAAGCTGCTGCTTAAACTGAGTGGGAGAATCCACCAGGAAAGTAGCAAGGCCCTGATTGGAGGGTTCCAACTCTGATCGGGTTGCTGGAACGTGCTACATTCCACCACTTAAACTGTAAGTTTTGGGAGAATGTAGCAAGGCCCTGATTGGGGTTCCAACTCTGATCGGGTTGCTGGAACGTGCTACATTCAGCTGCTGCTTAAACTGTAAGTTTTGGGAGAATCCACCAGGAATGTCTGATTGGATCTCCTACTAGATTAAACCCCATTCCAACTATGATCGGGTTGCACGTGGCTGCTGCCTCTAAAAACCTCCACTCTCCCATTCCACCTGAAAGGTTGCCCGTTACATTTGAAAAAAAACTTCTGGAGGAAACGCTTTTTTACCAGCTTAAACAGTCAACCCAAATTGACAGGACTCCAAAACAGTACAAAACTGACCTGCCTGATTGGAGGGTCTTCACCACCCAGTCCATTGGACAGAATCAAAAAAACTGAAGTCCATGCTCAGGACTCTCCAGGAAATTGTGGCACTATACATTCTAGTTGGGGAATCCACCAGTACAGGCTGAGGGTGGCACACCATGGGTGGAGGTCATCTTCAACCCCCTTCAGGGGTCCTCTACCCCATCTCCCTCCCCCTAAACGAATCCAGCAACAGAGAAGATTGGACCTTGGAGGTCTTCTAGTCCAACCCCCTGCTCAGGCAGGAAACCCTATACTATTCCAGACAGGTGGCTGTCCAGTCTCTTCTTAAAAACGTCCAAAGATGGAGCATCCACAACTTCTGAAGGCAAAGTTGTTCCACTGGTTAATTGTTCTCACTGTTGGGAAGTTTCTCCTTAATTCTAGATTGCTTCTCTCCTTGAGTAGTTTCCATCCGTTGCTTCTTGTCCTGCCTGCAGGGGCTTTGGAGAAGAGGTGGACCCCCCCCTCTTCTTTGGGGCAGCCCCTCAGACATTGCAAGGCTGCTATCATGTTCCCCCCTAGTCCTTCTTTCTCTAGACTGGCCATACCCAAATCCTGCAACTGTTCTTCATATCAATCAATCAATCAGAATAGAACTGGAAGGGACCTTGGAGGTTTTCTAGTCCAGCCCCCTGCTCAAATAGGAGACCCTAGACCAGTGTTTCTCAACCTTGACCATTTTAAGGCATATGGACTTCAACTCCCAGAATTCCACAGCCAGCATTGCTGGCTGTGGAATTCTGGGAGTTGAAGTCCACATGCCTTAAAATGGTCAAGGTTGAGAAACACTGCCCTAGACCATTTCGGACAGGTGGCTTTCCAGTCTCTTCTTCAAAACTTCCAATGATGAATCACCCATGATTTCTGGTGGCAAGCTGTTCCACCGGTTAATAGTTGTCACTGTCAGGAAATTTCTCCTTAGTTCCAGGTTGCTTCTCTCTTTGATCTGTTTCCACCTGTTGCTTCTTGTCCTGCCTTCAGGCACCTTGGAGAATAGCTCGACACACATACACAAACCCTCTTCTTTGGGGCAGCCCCTCAAATATCGGAACGCTGCTCCCTTCTTCTTCCTCGCTTCACCTGCTAGCCATGGAAGAGGGCGTCAAATTATTTTCCAAAGCACCAGAAGGCAGGACAAGAAACAACGGTTGGAAACTGAACAAAGAGAGAAGCAACCTGGAATTAAGGAGAAACTTCCGGACAGGGAGGACAATCAACCAGTGGAACCGCTTGCCACTAGAAGTTGTGGGTGCTCCATCCCTGGAGGTTTTTAAGAAGAGAGTGGACAGTCACCTGTCTGAGATGGTCTAGCGGTTCTCCTGCTTGAGCAGGGGGCTGGACTAGAAGACCTCCAAGGTCCCATCCAGCTATTCTATTCTATTCTATTCTATTCTATTCTACTGTATTCTATTCTATTCTCTCCTTCTCTATTCTATTCTATTCTATTCTCTCTTTCTCTATTCTATCTATTCTATTTTCTGTTTTATTCTATTTTCTATTCTTTTCTTTTCTATTCTATTTTTATTCTATTTTCTATTCTATTCTATTCTATTCTATTCTATTCTATTCTATTCTATTCTATTCTATTCTCCAAAGCACCTGAAGGCAGCACAAGAAGCAACGGGTGGAAACTAATCAAGGAGAGAAGCAACCAAGGCAGAATTTTTGACAGCTAGAACAATTAATAAATGGAACAGCTTGCCATTAGAAGTTGTGGGTATGCGCCAACCCTGGAGGTTTTTAAGAAGAGACTGGACAGTCACTTGTCTGAAATGGTATAGGATCTCCTGCCTGAGCAGGGGGCTGGACTAGAAGACCTCCAAGGTCCCTTCCAGCTCTATTCCATTCGAAACCAGACGGCCAGGGATCTCCCGAAGCCCGCAAACGGTGGCGCTCCCGAAGGAGCCGGGCCAGCGGCGCCGCTGACTCTCCCGAGGTTCCTTCCCGGCCGCCGCGGAGCGACCCCCCCCCCCGTCGCCAGATGTTCCGCCGGCAGCAGCAACAGCAGCAGTCCAGCTGCTTCGGCCTATGGCGAAGAGCCGCAGCTGGGCGTCCGGGCGGGGCTGGGGCAGCCGAGCCTCCCCAAGGCCGGAGCCGAGGAGATCGCGGGCGGGGGGACGGGGGGGCTCCGTGGGAAGGGGCAGCGGTCGCGAGGGGAGCAGCCCAGCCCACGCCCGCCGGGGAGGGAGCCCCGGATTCGGTCGGGCTCGCCCCGAGGATCAGCCGCAGGTCTGTAACCGTCTGGAGTAGAGTTAGGGGGTGGGGATGGGGGGGGTCTTGCAGGCAGCCCCCTTAAGTCTCTGGGCTCCACTTGGGGGTAAACGCGCAGCGAGGCGAGCGTCGGTTTCGAAAGCGGAACGGCTCCCGGGGAAACTGATTCCTGAGGAATGTTAGTAATCAATCAGAATCGAGCTGGAAGGCACCTTGGAGGTCATGTAGCCCAACCCCCTGCTCAAACAGGAGACCCCCCCTATGCCATTCAGAATAAGAGGTCTTCCAGCCCAGCTCTTGGTTGCCAAGTAACAGAATAATAGCTTTGAAAGGGACTTTGGAGGTCATCTAGTCCAACCCCCTGCCCAGGCAGGAAACCTTCTATCATTTCGGACGAACGGCTGTCCAGTCTCTTCTTAAAGGCCTCCAGCGATGGAGCATTCGCCGCTTCTGGAGGCAAGGAGTTCCACTGATTGTTCTCACTGTTAGGTTAATTCATTATTAATTATTGATCGATGAGCAAATGGATAAACTGTGACTATTATGGTAAGCCACCTAGAATAGCCTCGCGGTGCGAGAAGCGGCAAATAAACTTAGCAAATGTTAAGGAGGCTGTGGAGCTGATGGGTTTGAGTGACTTGGAAGCAAGTCTTTGTGGAGACTTTCTGGGAGGGGGGGGGAATGAGCTCAGAGCTGCCATGGGGGAACTTCAGGACTTCCCCCTTTCTCAGCTTCATCCACCTCACAGAGTTGATGTTCCAGAGAAACCAAACGGGGAATAGAATAGAATAGAATAGAATAGAATAGAATAGAATAGAATAGAATAGAATAGAATAGAATAGAATAGAATAGAATAGAATAGAATTACGGAATAGAATTACAGAAGAGAAGAGAAGAGAAGAGAAGAGAAGAGAAGAGAAGAGACGAGAAGAGAAGAGAAGAGAATTACGGAATAGAATTACAGAATAGAATTACGGAATAGAATTACGGAAGAATAGAATAGAATAGAATAGGATAGGATAGGATAGGATAGGATAGGATAGGATAGGATAGGATAGGATAGGATAGGATAGGATAGGATAGGATAGGATAGGATATAATAGAATGGAATGGAATGGAATGGAATAGAATAGAATTATAGGATGGAATAGAATAGAATAGAATAGAATAGAATAGAATAGAATAGAATAGAATAGAATAGAATGGAATGGAATGGAATGGAACGGAACAGGACAGGACAGGACAGGATAGGATGGGATAGGATAGGATAGGATAGGATAGAATATAATAGAATGGAATGGAATGGAATGGAATGGAATAGAATAGAATTATAGGATGGAATAGAATAGAATAGAAGAATAGAATAGAATAGAATAGAATAGAATAGAATAGAATAGAATAGAATAGAATAGAATAGAATAGAATGGAATGGAATGGAATGGAATGGAACAGAATAGAGAATAGAATAGAATAGAATAGAATAGAATAGAATAGAATAGAATAGAATAGAATAGAATAGAATGGAATGGAATGGAATGGAATGGAATGGAATGGAATGGAACGGAACGGAATGGAACGGAATGGAACAGAATAGAGAATAGAATAGAATAGAATAGAATAGAATAGAATAGAATAGAATAGAATAGAATAGAAAATATGGAATGGAACGGAGCGGAATGGAACAGAACAGAACAGAACAGAATAGAATAGAATAGAATAGAATAGAATTATGGGATGGAATGGAATGGAATAGAATAGAATCTGGAAGGGACCTTGGAGGTCTTCTAGTCCAGCCCCCTGCTCAAGAGGGAGAACCTATACCACCTCAGACAAGAGACAGAGGCAGGCAGGAGGGCTGGAAGGAAAGGCAAACTAAGTGGGGATTCGTCCAGGAGAATCTGGACTGCCTCAGCAGCGCATGGCTGGGCAGCGGGAGAAGAAAAGGTGAGGGGGATTTGATTTGCCTAAGACAGCCAAGCTGATTGCCTACTCTAAATAAGAAAAGGACTAGGGGTGACAAGATAGCAGTCTTCCAGTATTGGGGGGGCTGCCAAAGAGAAGAGGGGGGTTCCACCTATTCTCCAAAGCGCCTGAAGGCAGGACAAGAAGCAACGGGTGGAAACTCATCAAGGAGAGAAGCAACCTAGAACTAAGGAGAAACTTCCTGACAGTGAGAACAATTAGCCAGTGGAACCACCTGCCTCCAGAAGCAGTGAATGCTCCAACACTGGAAGTTTTTAAGAAGAGACTGGACAGCCATTTGTCTGAAATGGTACAGGGTTTCTTGCCTGAGCAGGGGGTTGGACTAGATGACCTCCAAGGTCCCTTCCAGCTCTAGCCATTCCACTAACTACCTAACTGCTGAGATTTGGGGTTTCTTCCTGACTCCCCTCCCCCTCTCCCCCACCCCATAGTCCTGGCAGAAAAGCAAAGTCAACCCCTTTCTGGAAACGGGCATCGAAAATTATCCTCTTGTGCAATCCTGGCTGGGATCGTCTGTTCAACACAAAAAGGAATGTTTGGCCTTGAGCAACACAGCCAAGCTCCTGAAGGCCTGGGAATCTCTGTGTGTTTGTGTGTTCTTCTTCTCCTTGTTGTTGTTGCTTTAAAGCCAGGTTCTATTTTTCCCTTTCTTTCCTGGGGCACCAGATGGTTAATTGCCTTGGCAGCCTTTTGCTCTCCCTGCTAGGAAAGGAAGTGGGTTTTTTTTTTCCCTTTTTTCTGCTGGACGAGACCCAGAAAAGGCGACATAAATCAGCGTCTCTCACTTTAGGAAAGGCGGGAGGGCAGCGAGCAGAGCAGGCTGACACACACACACACACACACCCCGCCACATCTGTCTTTCTCTGGCTGCCAGCTTGACGGGGCCCAGCTTTCTCACGCTCTTTGTGACACCCCACAGGTTAACACCTAAATGTGCAGGCCCCAGATTGTCAGGAGGTGGGAAGGGACACTGGGAATTCTTTGAGCCGAGGCTGGTTTTGCAAAATCGGAAACTCTGCCTTGGGGGCAGGCGTCGAGTTGCTTCGTCTGCCGTGGGACAGACACGCGAAACACACAAACACACGCGCACCTTTGTATCTTGTGGCAGGTGAAATGTTTCAAAGGGGCAGAATGGGGAGCTGAAAAGCCCCTTGAGGTCATCCATCCAACCCCAATGTTCAGGCAGGTTCACAAAGTTCCATCTCTGGTTGAAGTATCCAGTTTGCCAAGGAAAAGGAAAACACACACACACACACACCTTTGTATTTTGTGGCAAGCAAAAAGTTTCAAAGTGGCAGAAATGGGGAGCTGAATAACCCCTTGAGGTCATCCATCCCAACCCAAAGTCCAGGCAGGTCTCACCAAAGGTGCATCTCTGGTTGAAGGCATCCAGTTCGCCAAGGAACACACACACACACACACACACACACACACACACACACACACACACACCCCTTTGTATCTTGTGGTGAGCGAAAAGTTTCAAAGTGGCAGAAATGGGGAGCTGAATAACCCTTTGAGGTCATCCATCCCACCCCAAGGTCCAGGCAGGTCTCACCAAAGTTGCATCTCTGGTTGAAGGCGTCCAGTTTGCCAAGGAACACACACACATACACACACACACACACACACACACACACACACACACCAGCAGCCAGACCACAGGCTGTTTCACCACAGAACAGCACCCTTGGCTGATGTGCACGAACTCAATTTGTGGCTTCCGGTCTTGCAGGAACCCAATTGCATAGGTTGTGGGAATCGGGCCCACTTTGTGGTTTCTTGATTTGACATTTTGTGGCCCGGCTGGATTTAGCTCTTTGGTGATGCCCCCCCTCCCCCACTTTTCCTTTCTAAGTCTGGCAGAGCAGAAAAGAGAATAAGTAATTCTCTCCCCAAATCTTAGTTCAGAGCCAAAAAGGGATCCTGGGAGATTAGGGGGTTTGGGCTGATGTTCCCCCCCCTCCAAATCATTAACAGAACAGAACAACACAGTTGGAAGGGACCTTGGAGGTCTTCTAGTCCAGCCCCCTGCTCAAGCAGGAGACCCTAGACCAGGGGTCCCCAACCTTGGCAACTTTAAGACCTGTGGACTTCAATTCCCAGAATTCCCCAGCCAGCCATGCTGGCTGGGGAATTCTGGGAGTTGAAGTCCACAGGTCTTAAAGTTGCCAAGGTTGGAGACCCCTGCCCTTGACCATTTCAGACAAGTGGGTATCGAGTCTCTTCTTCAGTGATGGAGCATCCACAACTTCTGGTGGCAAGCTGTTCCACTGGCTAATTGTCCTCAACAGTCAGAAAGTTTCTCCGTAGTTCTAGGCTGCTTTCTAAATTGTTCACAATCTCTTGAACATCCGGCTGTTCATGAGACGGAGGACAGTAAGATTTCCCCCCCCCCTGCACCTTCCTGGGCAGGGGGGGCACCTGGGCTTGTTCTGGGGATACCAGGCTTTCCTCGCTTTCCTCGAGGGAGAATGAACGGGCTCTGGTTTATGTTATGTTTAATGCTCGTGTAGACGTATTTATATACATGAGTATGTTTATGCATGTCATTCTATAACAACATTTGTCTGAAATGGTGTAGGGTTTCCTGCCTGAGCAGGGGGTTGGGCTAGATGATCTCCAAGGTGCCTTCCAATTTGAATAATAATAATAATAATAATAATAATAATAATAATAATAATAATAACAACAATAACAATAATAATAATAATAACAACAACAACAGACAAGCACCTGCAACATAACACCCCGGACTTAACAATTGTCGATAAGAAAGACAAAAAAGTCTGGATAGTGGATGTGGCAGTGCCTGGAGATAGCAGAATAGACGAGAAAGAACTGGAGAAGATAACAAAATACAAAGACCTGCAAATAGAAATAGAAAGACTGTGGCAAAAGCAAGCAAGGGTAGTACCAATAGTCATAGGCTCCTTGGGTGCAATCCCAAAACAACTGGAGCACCACTTGAACACCATTGGCATTGACAAATTCGCTATTAGTCAATTGCAAAAGGCGGCCTTATTAGGAACTGCTTCCATCCTGCGACGATATCTGTAATACCATCAAACATCCACATCTGCCTATCCCAGGTCCTGGGTAAGGACTCGATAGGTAGACAAAATGCCAAATCCAGTCTGAACATCTGGCTGACTGTGCGATGATCAATAATAATAATAATAATAATAATAATAATAATAATAATAATAATAATAATAATAATAATAAGAAGAAGAAGAAGAAGAAGAAGAAGAAGAAGAAGAAGAAGAAGAAGAAGAAGAAGAAGAAGAAGAAGAAGAAGAAGAAGAAGAAGAAGAAGAAGAAGAAAGTTGGACAAAAAAAATGGCTGTCCAGTCTCTTCTTAAAAGCTTCCAGTGTTGGAGCATTCACAGCTTCTGGTGGCAAGCTGTTCCACTGGTTAATTGTCCTCATTGTCAGGAGGTTTCTCCCTTAATTCCAGGTTGCTTCTCTCCTTGGTCAGTTTCCATGCATTGCTTCTTGTCCTGCCTTCAGGTGCTTTGGAGAAGAGCTTGACTCCCTCTTCTTTGGGGCAGCCCCTGAGATATTGGAAGGCTGCTATCCTGTCCCCCCTCGTCCTTCTCTTCGTTAAACTAGACATCCCCAATTTATTATCATGATTATTAACATTATTCTTATTAGAATTGGCTCGGCGTAGAAGACCTGAGTGTTACAATGTTGGTAAAATGCTTTTTTAAAAATAAAAGATTTTATTTTATTTTCTGGGGGTTTTTTTAAAGATATTTTCAAAAGACTTCTGGATCTCTGTAGTTTTTTTTGCAACTTGGGACGTCCATTGTTTCCCCCACCCTCTTTTTTTGTCCAGGAAGTCTGACCTTTGCTGGGGAGGGGGGGAGCCGATCTGGCCCTGTCCTTCTTTGGGACGGAAATCAACCGCTGTCCTTGGAGAACAGAGCCCTCCCCCCCCCCAGCTCTGGAATGCAAAAATCCAGGAAACAGTCCCAGCCCTGAATAGTTTGGCTGTGCCAAGGGGCGCCTCTGCCAATGCCAGGCGGCCAACGTCTGCGCCTGGGAGAGTTTTGTTTGTCAGTTGAGGCCACGTGTCAGCGGGCATTAAGGTGCCTGGCCTGGGGAGGGCAGAGAGTGCCTGGCAGGGCAGGTGTGAGTGGAAGGGAACCTGGGGGCGGGGTGTAAGATCGTTAAAAAAAGGGGGGGTTGTGTTGTCACAGCTTTTAGAAGTCAATCAGAATAGAGATGGAAGGGACCTTGGAGGTGGTGATTAATAATAGTAGTAGTAGTAGTAGTAGTAGTAGTAGTAGTAGTAGTAGTAGTAGTTGTTATTATTATTATTATTATTATTATTATTATTATTATTATTATTATTATTATTATTATTACAACAAAGTAGCAACAATGGTACATTGGAAGATCTGCAAAAAATATCATTTGCCTGTAAGCCAAAACTGGTGGGATCATAAAATAGAGAAAGTCATAGAAAATGATCAAATTAAACTGCTCTGGGACTTCAGAATTCAAACAGACAAGCACCTGCAACATAACACCCCAGACTTAACATTGTCGATAAGAAAGACAAAAAAGTCTGGATAGTGGACGTGGCAGTGCCTGGACACAGCAGAATAGAAGAGAAAGAACTGGAGAAGATAACAAAATACAAAGACCTACAAATAGAAATAGAAAGACTGTGGCAAAAGCAAGCAAGGGTAGTACCAATAGTCATAGGCTCCTTGGGTGCAATCCCAAAACAACTGGAGCACCACTTGAACACCATCGGCATTGACAAATTCGCTATTAGTCAATTGCAAAAGGCGGCCTTATTAGGAACTGCCTCCATCCTGCGACGATATCTGTAATACCATCAAACATCCACATCTGCCTATCCCAGGTCCTGGGTAAGGTCTCGATAGGTAGACAAAATGCCAAATCCAGTCTGAACATCTGGCTGACTGTGCAATGATCAATAATCTGACTGTGCGATGATCAATAATAATGATGATGATGATGATGTTGGAAGGGACCTTGGAGGTCATCTAGTCCAACCCTCTGCTCAGGCAGGAAACCCTAGACCTGAAGTCAGCTGAAGTCCACAAGTCTTAAAGTTGTTAAGATTGCAGACCACTGCCCTAGACCATTTCAGACAAACAGCCGTCCAGCCTCTTCTTAAAAACTTCCAGCGTTGGAGCATTCACAACTTCTGGAGGCAGGTTGTTCCACTGGTTAATTGTTCTAACAGGAGACCCTAGACCAGTGGTGGCGAACCTATGGCACGGGTGCCAGAGGTGGCACATGGAGCCCTCTCTGTGGGCACACGCACCATCTCCCCAGCCCCTGCCTCCTCCCACAGCCCCCTCCTCACTAGCTGCCCCCCCCCGGAGGAGAGCTACCCCTAGGTGTGGCCCACACAAAGCAGCAGAGGCAAGGACATGGTAGCTGGGCAGCGGGGACAAGACTCCGCCTTTGCGCCCCGTTGCGCGCAGATGATGCTGCGGGGCAGCGGCCAAGGGCATGGCCGCTATGGCGCTGCTGGGCTGCCTGGGTGATCTGTGGCAGGCCATGGGGGTGGTGGGCGGCCCAGTGGGCAGGGCAGAGCAAGGATGGGGATGGGGGGCAGTTTTGGGGCACTCGGTCTCTAAAAGGTTCGCCATCACTGCCCTAGACCATTTCAGACGAGTGACTGTCCAGTCTTTTCTTAAAAACCTCCATTGATGAAGCACACAAAATTTCTGGTGGCAAGCTGTTCCACTGATTAATTGTCCTCATTGTCAGGAAGTTTCTCCTTAGTTCCAGGTTGCTTCTCTCCTTGATGAGTTTCCATCTGTTGTTTCTTCTCCTGCCTTTAGGAGCTTTGGAGAATGGCTTGACTGCCTCTTCTTTGGGGCAGCCCCTCAAATACCAGACGGCTGTTTTACAGCTTCCCTGCTGGCCTTTGAAGACAGAGCAGTGCAGATAATTGTCGACTTACGGTCACAACCAAGCCCCACATTTATGTTGCTAAGTGAGACATTGGTTAAGTGAGTTTTGCCCCATTTTATGACTTCTCTTAGCACAGTTGTTCAGTGAATCTCGTTTCCTCATTGGCTCGGCTTGCTGGAAGTTCGCAAAAGGGGATCACATGAGCCCCCCCCCCCCCGGGATGCTGCAACTGATACAGATGTGAACCAGTTGCCAAGCATTCAAATTTTGATCACGTGACCATCGTTAAGTGTGAAAAACAGGTGTACGTTCCTTTTTTCAATGCCGTCCTAACTTTGAACGGTCACTAAGTGAACTGTGGTGAGGCGGCCACTACCTCCAGTTGGATAAGAGGGGCAGGGGCCTAGCAGATAGGGTCAAAGAAGGATCAAAAAGTCAAAATGGTGGCCAGCTGGGCGCAATAAACTCTGCCCGTTTCTGCTGTGTAGGCAAAGCTCCCATCACAGGTCGGCCGTGACTTTTTGGACTTTTGACAAAGCTTCGGTCTCTGTTCCTTCTGTGAATCTAACTCCCCCCATCCCAGATTCCATCTGGTTTACACACTCACACTCAGCCCTGTGTTTCTGGGCATCACGCATGTTGACACGTGCCCAGACGTTTGATTTGCGCCATGTTTGGTCCCCAGCTGAAAAGAGCCGGTTGACCCTGCCCTCTTTTGCCAGCTCGGACTCTTCCACTTCCTCCTTTCGGTGACCTCTGCCCGGCTACTTCGTCTTGCCCCCCCCCGCCCTCCCATCCTGGAACTGGCAGGACATCCGTGAGGCTCTCAGCCCCCCCTACAGAATTCCCAGCCAGGATTGCTCGGCCAGCCTGATTCCTGGAGAGTGCCAGCCGTGCCAGGGTGAAGACGAAGGAAGGCTTGTGTGGAACAGGATGTGCCCTCTCCCCCCCCCCCCCGTTGCCAGGCCTGCCCACAGCTGCCCCTTCACTCCGAGCTGCACACGGGGGGAGGGGGGGTGATAGGAGAAGTCAGGAGCATCTGCTCTTCCCCTGGGCGTGAGTGTGTTAAGCTGACCCCTTGACCGTTACAAGTTGCCGAGATGTTCCTTTTCAAAATTGTTTATTATTATTTAAGATGATCCAAGGCCTGGAGACTAAAACATACGAAGGACTTGGGTTTGGCTGGTCTAAAGAACAGAAGAAATAGGGGAGACACGATAGCAGCGTTCCAGTATTTGAGGGGCTGCCACAAAGAAGAAGAGGGGGTCACGTTATTCTCCAAAGCACCAGAGGGCAGGATGAGAAACAGCGGTTGGAAACTGACCAAAGAGAGAAGCAACCTGGCATTAAGGAGAAACTTCCTGACAGGGAGGACAATCGACCAGTGGAACAGCTTGCCACCAGAAGTTGTGGGCGCTCCATCACTGGAGATTTATTTTTTTTTTAGCTTGTGGACAATCAAAGTTTAATTAGAACACTACATTCAATATTCCTACTCTTAGTTTCTGGGTTTTAATAATTTTATAAAATATGAAAATGAATGGGGATAAACCTTTGTGTTTTTGTTTTGCTTTTTCAAAACAATTTTTATTAGTTTTCCATTTTACACCAACACAACTTAAGAACCCGTGTGGGTTTTTTAAAAAAAAAAAACAATAACATAGTAAATATATACCCAGTATTTCTTTAAAATTTCCCTTTCTATCTATATAAAATATTAATACACTTTCAAATAAATTCATTCATTACGATATCTAACCATCAACTGCATTAACCAATAAAAAAAATTTAATCTATAAAAACCTATATTTCTTCACACATTTAAACTTAAGCTTAATAAACTCCATTTATTTAAAAACATTACACTGGAGATTTTTAAGGAGAGGCTGGACAATCACTTGTCTGAACTGGTATAGGTTCTGCCTGAGCAGGGGGCTGGATTAGAAGACCTCCAAGGTCCCTTCCAGCTTCTATTCTATTCTATTGTATTCTATTCTATTGTATTCTATTCTATTCTATTCTGTAATTCTATTCTATTCTATTCCGTAATTCTATTGTATTCTATTCTATTCTGTAATTCTATTCTATTCTGTTCTATTCTATTCTATTCTATTCTATTCCATAATTCTATTCTTTTCTATTCTATTCTATTCTGTAATTCTATTCTATTCTTTTCTATTCTATTCTGTAATTCTATTCTTTTCTATTCTATTCTGTAATTCTATTCTATTCTTTTCTATTCTATTCTGTAATTCTATTCTTTTCTATTCTATTCTGTAATTCTATTCTATTCTATTCTATTCTATTCTGTAATTCTATTCTATTCTATTCTGTTCTATTCTATTCTATTCTATTCTATTCCGTAATTCTATTCTTTTCTATTCTATTCTATTCCGTAATTCTATTCTTTTCTATTCTATTCTATTCCGTAATTCTATTCTATTCCGTAATTCTATTCTATTCTATTCTATTCTATTCTATTCTATTCTATTCTATTCTTTTCTATTCTATTCTGTAATTCTATTCTATTCTATTCTATTCCGTAATTCTATTCTTTTCTATTCTATTCTATTCCGTAATTCTATTCTATTCTATTCTATTCTATTCTATTCTATTCTATTCTATTCTATTCTGTAATTCTATTCTATTCTATTCTGTAATTCTATTCTATTCTATTCTATTCTATTCTATTCTATTCTGTAATTCTATTCTATTCTATTCTATTCTACTCTACTCTACTCTAAAGGTTTTCTGCAGTCTGTGTGTTTTTCCTCTGGGGTAGGGATCTGACTCTTCCCTTCCGTTCGTTCTCCTGCTGCTTTCCAGGAAACGTTCCATCCGTCCTTGGCTTGTGGTGGAGCAGGACAATGGAGGTCTCCCAGGGGAGGAGGCAGGCGGCCCTTCTGTCCTCTTCCTTTCCTTCAGGAAACTGGGGGCTGAATCCAAGGGAGGGGGGGCTTCCCACCACTGACCCTCTTCCTGCAACAGGATGCGCTGATTGTCTTAGAGGTGGGTGGCCAGCCCTAGATCCCAGCTGGAGATCCCCTTTTGGTTGCAGGCATGTTGCCCCCCCAAGGTGCAAAAAAAAACCCCTCTAGTAGTTAAAGCAGGAAACCGCAAGACCTTGCCATGGCTAAGAGCAGGAAAATTTAATTAGAGCGGTAATAATCCTTCCCGTGATCTTGATTCTATCCCTCTGTTCGTGCAACTTAAGATTGTATTGGCTTTTTCCCCTAGAACAGTGTTTCCCAAACTTGACCATTTTATTGGCTTTTTCCCCTAGAACAGTGTTTCTCAACCTTGACCATTTTAAGGCATGTGGACTTCAACTCCCAGAATTCCACAGCCAGCAATGCTGGCTGTTGAATTCTGGGAGTTGAAGTCCACATGCCTTAAAATGGTCAAGTTTGGGAAACACTGCGAACTAAGGAGAAATTTCCTGTTAGAACAGTGAACCAGAGGGACAGAAGTTGCCTTCAAAAGTTGTGGGTGCTCCATCACTGGAAAGACTGGACAGCCATTTGTCCAGAATGGCATAGGACAGCCAACTGCTTGAGCAGGGGGTTGGACTAGAAGAGCAAATCAACCAATCAACAAAGAGGATCAGGGGACTGGAAGCCAAAGCATATAAGGAACAGTTGCTGGAATTGGGTGTGTCTACTTTAATGAAGAGAAGGACGAGGGGGGACAGGATAGCAGTCTTCCAATATCTCAGGGGCTGCCCCAAAGAAGAGGGAGTCAAGCTATTTTCCAAAGCGCCTGAAGGCAGGACAAGAAGCAACGGATGGAAACTGATCAAGGAGAGAAGCAACCTAGAACTAAGGAGAAACTTCCTGACAGTTAGAACAATTAACCAGTGGAACCACCTGCCTCCAGAAGCGGTGAATGCTCCAACCCTGGAAGTTTTTAAGAAGAGACTGGACAGCCATTTGTCCGAAATGGTATAGGGCAGGGGTAGGCAACCTTGGCTCTTTTATGACTGGTGGACTTCAGCTCCCAGAATTCCTGAGCCAGTCATGCTGAGGGGAAAGGGAGAGGTTTCCAAGCTGAGCTATGCTGGCTCAGGAATTCTGGGAGTTGAAGTCCCCAAGTCATGAAGGGGCCAAAGTTCTCCCATGTTGGCTCAGGAATTCTGGAAGTTGAAGTCCCCGAGTCATGAGGGGGCCATAGTTCCCCCATGCTGACTCAGGAATTCTGGGAGTTGAAGTCCAGGAGTCATGAGATGGCCATAGTTCCCCCATGCTGACTCAGGAATTCTGGGAGTTGAAGTCTACCAGTCATGAAGGGGCCATAGTTCC
This sequence comes from Crotalus tigris, assembly GCF_016545835.1. Taxonomy (NCBI): domain Eukaryota; kingdom Metazoa; phylum Chordata; class Lepidosauria; order Squamata; family Viperidae; genus Crotalus; species Crotalus tigris. Next base: position 34,651 of record NW_024097326.1, on the reverse strand, counting down.
CCCATGCTGGCTCAGGAATTCTGGGAGTTGAAGTCCTCGAGTCATGAAGGGGCCATAGTTCCCCCATGCTGGGTCAGGAATTCTGGGAGTTGAAGTCCGCAAGTCATAAAAGAGCCAAGGTTTCTTGCCTGAGCAGAGGGTTGGACTAGATGACCTCCAAGGTCCCTTCCAACTCTTGTTATTCTGCTATCTGGCTTCAGTTTGCATTCTGGCTGGCTCAGAAGCTGAATCAGGGCACCCACAAGGACTGGGGGTGCAGAGGTGGGGGGGGACTGGCTTCTCTCCATAATCCCCTTCCCTGCTTGATCCCATTTCCCTCCGTTGGGAATTTTCCCACCCTTCCGAATGGAGAGCCGTAGCCAGGCCAGGGTTTACCCAGGTCAAACTTGCTCGGGCCACGCAGAGGGCAGCCTCCCCAGGCACACCCTGCGGTCACTTCCTGCAGCTTTTCGCTGGTTTCCTGAGGTTCTCACGGGTCTGCTTGTTGCAATCATGCAAAGATGGCTTGAGCTTAAGGCAATGTTGGGTTCCTGCCACTGTGAAGTGGAGCAGGCTGGGTTTTCAAACCATAGTGCAATCTTGGCCACTTTTAAGACTTCTGGACCAACTCCCAGAATTCCCCAGCCAGCGATCTTGGCGCCTTTAAAACTTGTGGAATTCAACTCCCAGAATTCCTCAATCAGCAATCTTAGCCACTGTGAGACTTGTGGACTTCAACTCCCAGAGTTCCCCAGCCAGCGTTCTTGGCGCCTTTAAAACTTCTGGACTTCAACTCCCAGAATTCCCCAGCCAGCAATCTTGGCCACTTTAAGACTTGTGGAATTCAACTCCCAGAATTCCTCAATCAGCAATCTTAGCCACTGTGAGACTTGTGGACTTCAACTCCCAGAATTCCCCAATCAGCAATTTTGGCAACTGTGAGACTTGTAGACTTCAGCTCCCAGAATTCCCCAGCCAGCCATGCTGGCTGGGGAATTCTGGGAGCTGAAGTCCACAAGTCTTAAAGTGACCAAGTTTGAAGACCTCTGTTATAGTGAATCTGGAATAGCTTCTTTCTTTCTTTCTTTCTTTCTTTTTAGACATAAAAATCATCCTTTTTCTCCATTTCTTACTTGAAATATTTAGCCTTTTGTTTACTGGCTTTGAACAGCTGTTAGCCCTCCAAGTGGCCTCAGGGATCTCAGAGAGAGTGCTAATGAGCAGATGACTGCAAGGGAGAGAGAGAAAGCCTTCCATTCTCCACCATTCAGTCAGAACCGAGGAAGCTTCTGGGACGAGAAGCGACACGTCTTCAAGGAAAAACAAAGGAAGCCCAGTTGCCTTTTGAGAAAGCCCCCTTTGGGGCAACCGTGAGCTGGATGGCTGAGAGTCTGCCTGGACACCTTCTTGGGTCACTCTGAACAATCTCTCCAACCAGCCCGAGATCTCAGTCGGAGAGCACCCCCAAAATTCAGAAGCACCCTCTATTTAGCCAGATTCAAGAGGTTTCTCAGCAGGCAGGTTTCCATTTTGCAGATCTAGTGTTTTCTGCCTGGGGGATTCTGGGAGTTGAAGTCCACAAGCCTTAAAGTGGCCAAGAACTCCGGCTTGGGAATTCAGGGAGTTGAAGTCCAGAAGTCTTAAAAGTTGCCAAGATTGCTGATTGAGGAATTCTGGGAGTTGAAGTCCAGAAGTCTTAAAGTGGCCAAGAACGCTAGCTGGGGAATTCTGGGAGTTGAAGTCCACAAGTCTCACAGTGGCCAAGATTGCTGATTGAGGAATTCTGGGAGTTGAGGTCCAGAAGTCTTAAAGGCGCCAAGATCGCTGGCTGGGGAATTCTGGGAGTTGAAGTCCACAAGTCTTAAAGTGGCCAAGAACGCTAGCTGGGGAATTCTGGGAGATTCTGGGAGTTGAAGTCCAGAAGTCTTAAAGTGGCCAAGAACGCTAGCTGGGGAATTCTGGGAGCTGAAGTCCACAAGTCTCACAGTGGCCAAGATTGCTGATTGAAGAATTCTGGGAGTTGAAGTCCAGAAGTCTTAAAAGTTGCCAAGATTGCTGATTGAGGAATTCTGGGAGTTGAAGTCCAGAAGTCTTAAAGTGGCCAAGAACGCTAGCTGGGGAATTCTGGGAGTTGAAGTCCACAAGTCTCACAGTGGCCAAGATTGCTGATTGAAGAATTCTGGGAGTTGAAGTCCAGAAGTCTTAAAGGCGCCAAGATCGCTGTCTGGGGAATTCTGGGAGTTGAAGTCCACAAGCCTTAAAGTGGCCAAGTTTGGAGAACAAGCAACGTCTAACCAAAACGTTCCTCCCCCACTGGACCCGTCAGCTCTTCTCCAAACCGGAAAGCTGCTGGTGCCCCCCCCCCGCACACACACACACACACCCCTAAACGGAGAAACGATCAGCCGACTCGGGCATCCAGGTTCGGCCGGTGGGACTCCAGGGCCACGACCCCCGCCCCGCGTGTCTCTTGCCTACTAAGCCCACCCAAAGACCCACGGGAGGGGGGGGACACGCCGGAATAGTCAGGGGTGGGGGGGCATCGAGTGACCGGGAAGAGAAGCGCCGGGCTGCTCCCCCCCCACCTCCCCGGCGGGCTCCAGCAGGGGCGGCGGGGAGGGGGCAAAGGCGGACCCCTCCCCGATTCGAGGGCCCCTCCCCCGCCGAGCTCCAGATGGGGGTCAGGAAGCGGCGCGGATCCGCTTGGAAAGCGCTTTTGAGCGCATCCGCCCGCCTGACTCACGCCGCGGCCCCCGCCAGCCGGGAAGGGGCGCGCCCGCCGCCTTCCCTCCCTCCCTCCTTCCCTGCCCGTCGCTGGACCTGCTCGCTGGGCGCCGGCCGGAGCGGAGCCCAGCGCCGGAGCGGAGAGCGCAGGCAAGTCGGGCGGGGGGCGGACGAGCAGGGCTGGGTGGGTGGCTGGGTGGGTGGGCAGGGCTCCGGCGCAGCCCGATTGCCGCTTGCCTCCCCCCCACCACCACCACCTCCCTGCTCGGCCGGAGGAAGAACTCTGCACGTGCTCGCGGGAATGGGGAAGCGGCGCTGGGGAGCCTGCGAGGAATGCTGGGGTGGGGTGGGGTGGGGTGGGGGATAGGAAGGAAAGAGACCCTCTTTGCCCGAGTCTCCCCCCCCCCCAGGATAGCTGGAGAGGCTATTCCCTTGTCTGGACGGAGTGAAAGGACAAGTCAAGTTGCTAGTCCTCTGGACACCTGCCGGCACCGGGGAAAGCGGGGGGGGGTGTCCTGGTGGGGGACTCTCGGAGAAGCCTAGTTGTTCGCGAGTAGCTACTGCTCAATTCTGCGGCTGGCGTTTTTGGGGGGGCGGCGGCGGGGGGGGAGACTTGGCAGCCAGCCAAGACCTTTGGGCAGCCCGCACCCCCCTCTCCCGCCCGCGCCTGGGTTCACCTGCCAGCCGGACAGCCGCGGGCCTGAGCAGCTTGACAGAACCAAACCAGGACCCCCCCCCCAAAAAAGTTTCCCTTGACGGGACGGGTGAAGGGGGTGTCCTTTTGTGCCCCCCCCCTCTTGGAGGGGACTTTTCCCACCCTCTGGCCTTTTGGCTGGCTGCATCGGGCTCGCTCGGACTGATCGCCCCCGGAGCCTGGCGGGGTCTCCTCCTCCGTTGTCTACGCGCGGATTGTCTGACTCACACCTGCGGACTGGCCCAAATTTGGAAGCGCTTTCCTGCGTCCCGCCGTGGAGCGGAGGAGGAGGACCGCGAAGTTTCGCGCTGCACGTGTGTGCCTTGCCTCGGTGTGGTGTGTGTGTGTGTGTGTGCGTGTTGCGTGTGTCGCTTTTCCAGCAATTGGCATTTCCTTCGCCGCTTCCTGCCTCAAGGCAGAAGGGCGCGCCGGGCACCCCTGCCGGACGGGGCTGTTGGTCAGCTCTGCAGCGGCCCCTCCCCGCAGCAGCTGCGCGTCAAGCAGCCCTGTCCCCCCCCTCCAGCTGTTTCACCCGGCAGGGACCCTCTTGCACATCTGCAGCTGCCTTCCGCTCTCACGAGCACCGCAGCAGCAACTAACTATATATACATTTTATAGATATAAAAATAGTATTTAAATCAGGAAGACTATATACAGTATACATGATTTATTTATATCTGTGTGTGTGTGTGTGTGTGTCCAACCTTTTTGGCAACTTTTAAGACTTGTGGACCAACTCACAGAATTCTCCAGCCAGCATGCTGGCTGGGGGATTCTGGGAATTCAAGTCCACAAGTCTTAAAAGTTCCCAAGGTTGGAGACACACACAGACACACACACACACATCCTGATTTATATCGTTCCATCTTTTTAAGAGTGTAAGCTGCGCAGAATTACCCCATGGTAAGATGGGCAACCAATACATTTTAAAAATAAATATGAATAAATATCAAACTTGGACAAGCCATCCGATGGAGGGGGTCCCGCTGAATCCTTGTGGCCCAAGGTCCTTGCTTAGGTTGTTAAAAACTATGTTGGCCACTTCCCCTCTCTCACCTTTCAAGGGATGGAGTCCTTTATCCTTTCCTGCTGAGAAACTGTAGATGGGAAGGGTCCTTGAGGCCATCCAGTCCAACCCCCTGCTCAGTGGGAGCATCCTAATCCAAGTCCATTGACAGATGGTTGTCCAGCCTCCCTTTGACGCAGCAGGGCTCCGAGAGAGGTTCTCAAGAAGAGACTGGACAGCCACTGTCTTGGGCTAGATGACCTCCAGGGTCCCTTCCAGCTCTGTTATTCTCTTATTTGTCTGAACAGGCTTGAGAAGAAGGGGGCTGGACTAGATGACCTCCAGGATCCATTCCAGCTCTGTTATTCTCTTATTTGTCTGAACGGGCTTGAGAAGAAGGGGGCTGGACTAGACAACCTCCAGGGTCCCTTCCAACTCTGTTATTCTCTTATTTGTCTGAACGGGCTTGAGAAGAAGGGGGCTGGGCTAGATGACCTCCAGGGTCCCTTCCAGCTCTGTTATTCTCTTATTTGTCTGAACTGGCTTGAGAAGAAGGGGGCTGGACTAGATGACCTCCAGGGTCCCTTCCAGCTCTGTTATTCTCTTATTTGTCTTAACTGGCTTGAGAAGAATGGGGCTGGACTAGATGACCTCCAGGATCCCTTCCAGCTCTGTTATTCTCTTATGTGTCTGAACGGGCTTGAGAAGAAGGGGGCTGGACTAGATGACCTCCAGGATCCCTTCCAGCTCTGTTATTCTCTGATTTGTCTGAACGGGCTTGAGAAGAAGGGGGCTGGACTAGATGACCTCCAGGATCCCTTCCAGCTCTGTTATTCTCTGATTTGTCTGAACAGGCTTGAGAAGAAGGGGGCTGGACTAGATGACCTCCAGGATCCTGTCCAGCTCTGTTATTCTCTGATTTGTCTGAACGGGCTTGAGAAGAAGGGGGCTGGACTAGATGACCTCCAGGGTCCCTTCCAGCTCTGTTATTCTCTTATTTGTCTGAACGGGCTTGAGAAGAAGGGGGCTGGGCTAGATGACCTCCAGGGTCCCTTCCAGCTCTGTTATTCTCTTATGTGTCTGAACGGGCTTGAGAAGAAGGGGGCTGGACTAGATGACCTCCTGGATCCCTTCCAGCTCTGTTATTCTCTTATGTGTCTGAACGGGCTTGAGAAGAAGGGGGATGGACTAGATGACCTCCAGGGTCCCTTCCAGCTCTGTTATTCTCTGATTTGTCTGAACGGGCTTGAGAAGAAGGGGGCTGGACTAGATGACCTCCAGGGTCCCTTCCAGCTCTGTTATTCTCTTATGTGTCTGAACGGGCTTGAGAAGAAGGGGGCTGGACTAGATGACCTCCAGGATCCCTTCCAGCTCTGCTATTCTGTTACTCTTGCCCTTGGAAGGATCTTTCTAACATTCAACACCCAACGTACTGAGATTTAAACCCAGGATTCCTCGAACCAGGTCTTGCCTTGGTTCTGCGTGAAACTGCTCTGGGTGTCTGAAAAGGACCACCAGCCCCTCCCCCCCTTCTTGGGCTGCTCCTCCCCATTCTGACCCCATTACGTCCCACTCCTCTCAATCGCCCCGGTGGTCTTCCTTGGGACAGCCTCTTCCCCCCCCCCTCGGTCTGGACCTCCTTCCTGTGTGGGGCTGAGAACGGGATCCGGCCTCAAATTCCTGGGTGGGACCCGATCAACATAACGGAGGGAGATTTGGGAGGCGATCCTTCCAGGGATCCGTCTGCAAGCCGGCCTGGCCTCCTCCGCAGACTCGGCGGTGCTGGTGACCCACGTTCAGCTGCTGCTCAGCCGCAGTTGCCCCTTTTCGGTTCTCTGACACGGATCCCAAAAGTCAGTGCCGGCAATCCTGCAAGCCTTAAACCCCCCCCCCCCGTCACTCAGCCCATTCATTCATTGACTGTCCGCCTCTTTTCTAAGCAACTCTTGAGTTCCTTACAGCATCAAAAGCGTAGAAGATAAATATTTCCAAAAAAATAAAAATGGAATTTTTTTACATCTTTTGCATGCCTTGTGAGCATAAGACATTTTTTGTTTTAAAAAAAGGGTGCAGTTTCCGCTGCATAGCGAGGGAAGGAAAGGAAAGGAGAAAGGAAGGAAGGAAGGAAGGAAGGGAGAGAGACAGAGGGAGGGAGGGAGGGAGGGAGGGAGGGAAAGAAAGAAAGAAAGAAAGAAAGAAAGAAAGAAAGAAAGAAAGAGAAAGAAAGAAAAGAGAGGAAGGAAGGAAGGAAGGAAGGAAGGAAGGAAGGAAGGAAGGAAGGAAGGAAGGAAGGAAGGAAGGAAGGAGGAAGGAAAGGAAGGAAGAGAGAGAGAAAGAAAGAAAAAGAAAGAAAGAAAGAAAGAGAGAAAGAAAAGAGGAAGGAAGGAAGGAAAGGAAAGGAGAGAGAGAAAGAAAGAAAGAAAGAAAGAAAGAAAGAAAGAAAGAAAGAAAAAGAAAGAAAGAAAGAAAGAAGGAAGGAAGGAAGGAAAAGGAAGGAAAGGAAGGAAGGAAGGAAGGAAGAGAAAGGAAGGAAGGAAGGGAGAAAGGAAAGGAAGGAAGAGAGAAAGAAAAAGAAAGAAAGAAAGAAAGAAAGAAAGAGAGGGAAGGAAGGAAGGAAGGAAAGAAGAAAGAAAGGAAAGGAAAGGAAAGAAGGAAGGAAAGAAAGAAAAAAGAGGGAAAGGAAAGTAGGGAGTGATGAAGGAAGGAAGGAAGGAAGGAAGGAAGGAAGGAAGGAGGAAGGAAGGAAAGGAAGGAAGAGAGAGAGAAAGAAAGAAGAAGAAAGAAAGAAAGAAAGAAAGAAAGAGAGAAAGAAAAGAGGAAGGAAGGAAGGAAAGGAAGGAAGAGAGAGAGAAAGAAAGAAAAAGAAAGAAAGAAAGAAAGAAAGAAAGAAAGAAAGAGAGGGAAGGAAGGAAGGAAGGAAAGAAAAGAAAAAGGAAAGGAAGGAAGGAAGGAAGGAAGAGAAAGGAAGGAAGGAAGGGAGAAAGGAAAGGAAGGAAGAGAGAAAGAAAAAGAAAGAAAGAAAGAAAGAAAGAAAGAAAGAAAGAAAGAAAGAAAGAAAGAGGGAAGGAAGGAAGGAAGGAAAGAAGAAAGAAAGGAAAGGAAAGGAAAGAAGGAAGGAAAGAAAGAAAAAAGAGGGAAAGGAAAGTAGGGAGTGATGAAGGAAGGAAGGAAGGAAGGAAGGAAGGAAGGAAGGAGGAAGGAAGGAAAGGAAGGAAGAGAGAGAAAGAAAAAGAAAGAAAGAAAGAAAGAAAGAAAGAAAGAGAGAAAGAAAAGAGGAAGGAAGGAAGGAAAGGAAGGAGAGAGAGAGAAAGAAAGAAAGAAAGAAAGAAAGAAAGAAAGAAAGAAAGAAAGAGAGGGAAGGAAGGAAGGAAGGAAAGAAAAGAAAAAGGAAAGGAAGGAAGGAAGGAAGGAAGAGAAAGGAAGGAAGGAAGGGAGAAAGGAAAGGAAGGAAGAGAGAAAGAAAAAGAAAGAAAGAAAGAAAGAAAGAAAGAAAGAAAGAAAGAAAGAAAGAAAGAGGGAAGGAAGGAAGGAAGGAAAGAAGAAAGAAAGGAAAGGAAAGGAAAGAAGGAAGGAAAGAAAGAAAAAAGAGGGAAAGGAAAGTAGGGAGTGATGAAGGAAGGAAGGAAGGAAGGAAGGAAGGAAGGAAGGAAGGAAGGAAGGAAGGAAGGAAGGAAGGAAGGAAGGAAGGAAGGAAGGAAGCCCCTGAATTTCTCCAGCTCTGGGATAACATTAGGGGGAGACTAGCTAGGCATTTGCTTCGTTAGAAAGCAAAGCTGCAGGGGGGGGGACTTTGGTGGGCAGGGAAGTCTTCTCAACTCTCTCCTTCTCCTTCTCCAGGTTGACGTCACCCCTGGGGACAGCTGGGCTTTGGGGGACCCCGGAAGCAGGAATGGCCCGGGTGCCACACCTTGACCACGGCTCTACAGGTAACAAGGATCTGTGCCTGGTGAAAACGGAGGTTTCAGAAATGAAAAATTAACTGCAGCTCCAAAAACTCAGAAATCTGGCAATAATGGAGCGGAGCCGTCCTTGGAAGGGCCTGTCCTGCAAAAGGGGGGGGGGGCTTTGCCAGCCACTCTGCCAGCGAGGTGGGCAGGTGGGCAGCAGCCGAGGGCCGTGCCCTACTCACTTCGGAGAGTAAGGCGCTCTGTGCTCGTCTTGTGCAGAGGCTTCTGGGGAGGAGAGCAAGGGCGGGGCCAGTGGCCAGAGTCTCGGGAGCAAGGGGGGGGTGTGGGGGGTCAGGGGGCAGTTCCAGCTGGGGGGACAGGATCTCCAGTCCAACACAACACCCCTTGAACTGAAGTACCGGTTCCTTCCTTCCTTCCTTCCTTCCTTCCTTCCTTCCTTCCTTCCTTCCATAACAGAATGAAAGGTACCCTGGAGGTCATCTAGTCCAACCCCTTGCTCAAGCAGGAGACCCTATACCGTTTCAGACAAATGGGTGTCTCTTTTTGAAGGAGGTGAAGGTCATTTCCAGTATCTCAGGGGCTGCCCCAAAGAAGAGGGAGTCAAGCTCTTCTCCAAAGCGCCTGAAGGCAGGACAGGAAGCAACGGGTGGAAACTCATCAAGGAGAGAAGCAACCTAGAACTAAGGAGAAACTTCCTGACAGTGAGAACAATTAACCGGTGGAACTCCTTGCCTCCAGAAGCGGTGGATGCTCCAACACTGGAAGTTTTTAAGAAGAGACTGGACAGCCATTTGTCCGAAATGGGTCTAGGGTTTCCTGCCTGAGCAGGAGGTTGTACCAGATGACCTCCAAGGTCCCTTCCAACTTTATTATTATTATTATAAGGGGTCTTCCCCCCCCCAAGACACGATACACAGTTACCCCCAAGCATTCATGTTGTCCCCGCTTGGTTTCCAGGACTGGCTCGCCCTGTCTTGTACCCGGATCAGGATCAGGGCGGGGAGAAGATGCCTTATTCGGTGGAAACCCCCTACGGCTTCCTGCTGGATCTAGACTTCCTCAAGTACGTGGACGACATCGAGAGAGGCCAGACCCTCCGGAAGTTGCCCCTGCATCGCAAAGCTAAGGGGTCCAAGCCAGCCCAGAGCTCCCCCCGCAGCCAAATGGGGGGCTGGGCCTCCACCGAGTCTCTCTCGTCCGCGACCAGTGAGGACGGCAGACCCGCCTTCTCCTCACGGCCCCGAACGGCTTCCTACGACACCAAGGACCTCACAGGCAAAAACGGCTCCTTTCCGACGTCTCCTGCTCCCACAGCCCAGCTTCTCCCCCCGGCTTCTCCCGATTCAGTGGGGAGAGGAGGCAGACGGGTCGAAACGACCTTGCTGGAGACCAGCAGGAGACTGGAGGAGGCACAGCTGAGTTTGCTGACTGGTGGGGGAGGCGCACCGTTCAAGAGGACAACCGGCCCTTCCAGAGAGAGCATGTGTCCCCCCAATTCTGCTTCCTTTCTGTCCGGGGACAGCCAGGCTGAGCCCGTGAAGACAAGCCCCCCTAATTCGGGAAGGAGCACTCCGGTTCCGGCAGTGAGCCCCGCACACCTCCATCACGTCCGGGAGCAGATGGCCGCGGCTCTCAAACAGCTGAAGGAGCTGGAGGAGCAGGTGAAGGTGATCCCCTTTCTGGAGGAGCAGATCTGCCAGCTGAAGCAGGAGAAGGAGCAGCTGGTGGCTGGCTTGGGGGAGAAGGTGGAGGTTGAAGCTGGCCAGCCAGGGGTCTTCTGCTTCCCCCCAAGACAAGCCCTCAAAGATGGGGCTGCCTGTCTGGACACAGGAGGGCCCCAGGCTATCCAGGAGGTGCAGACTGAGAGCGAGGTGACCAAAGGAAGATCAAGTAAGATCGCAGAGCTGAAAAAACTGACCGAGCGGCTGACCGGTCCAGAGAGGGCTGGGAAGAGCAGAGGAGGGGCCCGGCCGCCAAGAGCAGAGCAGCCCGGCCAGAGGTCCATCGGAGTTGGGGAGGAGGTGGATATGAGTGAACTCGTTTGCTACTACCAGAGTCAAAGACCGTGCCGGGAAGTGGCCGTTGGGTGCGAGACTGAGACCCGCGACGCAGAGGTGTGGGTGATGGAGTCCTTCCTTGGGGTGTCGTCGGCCACAGAGGAGGAGATGCAGCTGGTGCAGCACAGGGTCCAGCACCAGCAGGCCGTGATTGCCATGCTGGAGGGACACCTGAAGGAGGCCACCGAGGAACTGGAGGAGCTGCGGGTGGAGGTGTGCTCCCGCAGGCCAGACAACCTGGTCAGCCAAGCGACCTTGGTGTATCCAGAGACAGCCGATGTTTGCGTGGAGGCCGTGCCACCCACCCGGTGCCAGGCTGTGGGCAGCCACGTGGAAACGGCGGAGGTCAGCGTCCAGAGCTTTCTGCAAGTGTCCCATGTAGGAGTCGGTTGCAACTTGCAAGGCGAATCAAGTGCGGAAGCAAAGCCCACCCAGGACTCACAACAGAAAACGCCACTGACTTCACCGGGGACGGAGCACACAGGCCAAAATGGCCACCTCGAGTGCACAGCAGCAATGCCAGGGAGCCTTCCCTGTGGCACAGCTGGGGAGGGGTCCAGATCAGAAGACGCCAGGCCTCCCACAGGCAGCAAGGAAGGGACGCTGGTCCAGCTGGCACTGCAGACCACAGAGGGAGAAGCGGATGCTGGCCCACCTTTGCCCCTGAGGGTGGGCAGCCAGGACAGCCAGGAGCCAAACGGGGCAGAGGGGGTCTCAGGGGCTGGTGAGTGCCACTGTCACGTGCAGCACACAAGGCTGGGCTACTCCAGGGTGGCTGCCAAGCTGAGAACCCCACCCCTGTCCTTCGTCAGTTGAGGGTTTCTTAAGATGCACGTTCACGACGTAGCTACAAATCTGTCTTGCAGCCTCTGAAAATGTAGGGAAGAAGCTTTCCTCCCCACAGAGACCCCAAACCACAAATACACATACGCACACACACACACACACAAACACACATCAGGCTCAGGAGAAGGGCCAGATTACTCATTGTAGGCATCTCTTCCCTGTGGGCCAGAGCTTCTGGCATTATACAAACGGCGCCTGGTCTGCCTTGGACACTCGATGCTTTAGGATAGTGTTTCCCAAACTTGACAATTTTAAGGCGGGACTAGAAGTTGCTGGCTGTGGAATTCTGGGAGTTGAAGTCCTCATGCCTTAAAATTGTCAAGTTTGGGAAACACTGCTTTAGGACAGTGCTGTTCAGCAATTTGGCACTACGCAGCTTGCTCCAGGAGAGCATACGGGGAGCGGGGAGGACAAGAACATTTGTGTGTGTGTGTGTGTGTGTGTGTGTGTGTGTGTGTGTGTGTGGTGGGGCTTCTGGGACCAGGCCTGGGGGGGGGAGTTCTCAATCTGGCCCTATCCTCAACCCCTGAAGCCTGGAGTCTCGGTGGGAGCTGCAGGACGAGCTGATCCGAATAACCATCTGAGGCCAACCTTGCAGGGGTCCCCGTTGTCCTTGGAAGGACCACTTTGGGTGGGCCCCACGCGGCCCCAATTGCACAACACCCCAGAGCTGAAAGGGGCCGATTGGGCCTGGAAGCGCAGAGTCCCACGGCACCATTTTGAACCTCGTTAAAAGGGGGCCCATCGGTGCCTTGTGCAAAGGCAGTCACTGGGTGTGGGTGTTTGATGAGGGGGGAGGACGAGCGCCCCTCCTTGAAAAGAGAGTTCCAGGATGGCTGAAGCACTGCAAGGGTCTCTCCCAGCTTTGGATCAAAGGTGGGTCCCTGGGGGTCTCTCGTCTCCAAGAATCCCACCCTTCCCCACCCCGGTCTTTACCGCTTCCAGAAGAAACTTGTGGGGTGGGGGGCATAGTTGGAATGGCGTCTTCCCTGGGGGAGAGGGGCCCAAACACCACATCTGTCTGCCCTCAGTTTCCTGGGCATGTTTGGGATAGTAGTTCTGGTGCTGGCCTAGAACCCAGGAGGCAGCGAGTTCTAGTCCCGCCTTAGGCATGAAAGCCACAGATGGGGTGACTTTGGCCCAGTCACTCTCTCTCTCAGCCTAACCTACCTCTCAGGGTGGTTTATTTATTTATGAGACTTATATACCGCTTTAAGTGCAAGCACTCTCTAAGCGGTGTACACTAGTAAGCAATGTATATATATATATATTTACATTGCCCCCAACAATCTGGGTCCTCATTTTACCTACCCCGGAAGGAGGGAAGGCTGAGTCAACCTTGGTTGTGGGGAAAAGAGGAGACGGGAGCATCTTGTGCCATCGGAAGTTACCGTCTGTGAAGTACGGGTTATGATGAAGTAGCACCATTACTGAACACAATGACCTACAAGCCGGTCATTTGGGGTGCCCGGAAACCTGCTCACACTTGTGACCAATTGCAGCACCTCTGCGGTCACAGGACTGCCATTTGCACCCTTGTCCGCTGCCTTCCCCCCAAGAAAAGTCACCCCAAGTTGCTGGAGTAAACCCATCCCCAGTCTTTCTTTGCTTGTACGTGCCCTCCTTCCCTCCCCCCCTTTGATCGCACACCCCACACCTCCCTGTGCACATACACACACACACACATGCACCTTCCACCCTATCTCTGCCTCCCTGTAGTCCAGTGGTTCTCCACCTGTGGGTCGGGACCCCATTTGGGGTCGAACGATCATTTCACGGGGGTCGCCAAACAACGCAGTCCGCCATTTTTTCCCCCTTTTCCTTAGCTGTGCTACTCCCTTTTATTCTATTGGCTTTTGAAAGCCAATAGAATCAGACTCTCTTGAATAGAGTCTCATTCGATTGGCTTTCCAAAGCCAATAGGAATGGTCCAGGCTGTCTCTGCCCTGCTGAGCCCGCCAAAAGTCCCAGTCTGCAAACGATGCTGCGCCAGTTGAGTAGGCTTACGACCGGTTGAGTAGTCCTCGACTTACGACCGGTTGGGGGTCGCGGCATTAAAAAGCTTGAGAACCACTGCTGTAGTCACATGCATGCATCCCATGTCTTCACTCCCCAGCCTTTCTGACCCCTCCCCTGATTTAGAGGTGGCCTCCCCCACTGCCCTCTGGCACCCCAACCTGGGACTTCCTCGGCTGCCCACTTAGGGAGCCCCTGCATCTTGGTTTATGACAGTGTTTCTCAACCTTGACCATTTTAAGGCATGTGGACTTCAACTCCCAGAATTCCACAGCCAGCAATGCTGGCTGTGGAATTCTGGGAGTTGAAGTCCACATGCCTTAAAATGGTCAAGTTTGGGAAACACTGGTTTATGACAACAACCGGGAACTGCCAGGATTGCTGTCATTAGCAATGCAGCCCCCTGCTTTACGACTGCTTAACGATGGCAACCCCAGCCCCAACGGCAGTCGTAGTAATTCGAGGACTATGTGTAAAGGCAGGGTATGCATCTCGGAATAACAAAATAACCATCATCACCATCGTGAGGGTCCTCTCCTCCCCTCCTTCCCCCCTCCTCCGCCCCCCCCCTTTCCTCTGCAGGTGCCCTGAAGTCAATAATGAAGCGGCTGGACAGCCCGGCCAAGGCAGAGCCGAGGGGCAGCGGGAAGAAGACCCTCCAGTTTGTGGGCCTCCTGAATGGCGAGTACGAAACCGTTCCTCTCCTTTGAGCGGGAGAAAAAACCGAGGGGTGGGCCGACTGTGGGGCCCCCCCCTGCACCATTGGGGGAGGGGGAAGAGGATGTGGCCGATGGTCTGTCTGCTCAGTTTTGCTCCCAAATCCTTGGAAACGCCAATTCATCCATTCTACCTCCTTATTTATTTATTTATTTATTTATTTATGAGATTTATATACCGCTTTAAGTGCAAGCACTCTCTAAGCGGTGTACACCAGTAAGCAATGTATATATATATTTACATGGACCCCAACACTCTGGGTCCTCATTTTTACCTACCCCGGAAGGAGGGAAGGCTGAGTCAACCCTGAGCCGGTGAGATTTGAACCGCTGACCTGTTGAACACAGTCAGCTAAAGTGGCCTGCAGTACTTGCACTCTAACTGCTGCGCCACCTCGGCTCCTTGCGATCGAGCCTCCATGACAGAGGCAGTCTACCCCCAAACGCCGGAACCCTGATCTGGAATACACAGCTGGGCCCTTCCTAGGGGAGTGGGGAGCACCCGAGGGGTGGGACTGAATAGAACCAGGCTTAGGAAGAGACCTCCACCCACAGCAGGTCCCGGGGAAACTAAATGGAGCCTCCTTGTTCAGGAGCAGCCACCTCTGTGAGAGGATTAGCATCTTGCTTTGGCCTCTTTGCCCTGCTTGTGGGGTTCTGGATGGGATTGTGGGGGGGGGAGGACAAGATGTGAGCCAGGGATCACATGGGGGGGGGCGTGGCGGGTAGCCAAGGGTCCTGGCCTTCCTCTGACGCCCTCTCTCGTGGCAGGTATGAGAGCACCTCTAGCGAGGAGGAGGAAGAGGAGGAGGAGGAGGATGGGTCCCCGGGAGAGGAATCTCTCCACGGCTCCTTCAGCGAGACCATCGGCAACCCCGGTGACTTGGGGGGCGATGTTGCTGCCAGCCCAGATGTCAGCGACAGCGAGGAAGAGGAGGGGAGCCCGGTCTCAGAGGCAGCTGCGCCTGGCCAGCCACGGCTGGACTCTGACCCGGAAGACGCTGCCGGACAGGCAGAAGCCACTCCCAAGGTCAAAGAGAGGTAAGACCATTTCCCAAGGTGAAGGACCCCAGACCCGTTTCCGGACCTTTCTTGCTGGGAATGGTCTGGATTCTCCCACCACCACCCCCCCACTGCACCCCTAGGCTCTGAAGAGGGAGGGGCGGCTACGGTCCTCCCCCTTCCCCAAATTATAGACCTGCCCTTCTTCCAGTCTCAGTTCCTCCAGTCTGTAAAATGGGCGCATCCCATTGCAGAGGATGCTGGTGAGGCAGGAATCATAGTAGAAGCCCCAAAGAACACACATCCTTCCCACAACCAGCTGATTAGGGAATTCTGGGAGTTGAACTCCACCCGTCTTAAAGGAGCCAAAATTTAGAAATTTTGGGCTGGATGATACAAAAGTCATTTCCAGCCCATTGAGAGTCTGAAGGCCTGTCGGAAAAAAGCTGTCCTGTTCTGGATCGTCAGTCATCTGAACTAAAATCTGGAAAAAAAATGTTAAAAATCTAAAATAATCTAAAGTAAAATTTAGGGGAAAATGTTAAAATCTAAAATGACCTGAACTAAAATCTGGGAAAAAAAATGTTAAAAATCTAAAATAATCTAAACTAAAATCTGGAAAAAATTGTTTAACATCTAAAATGACCTGAACTAAAATTTGGAAAAAATGTTTAAAATACTCTGAACTAAAATCTGAAAAAAAAATGTTAAAATTTAAAATGACCTGAACTAAAATCTGGAGAAGCTTTAAAATCTAAAATAACTTCAGCTAAAATCAGAAAAAAAACTTTAAAATTTAACTTTAACTTTAAGCATCGCTCAAAAGCAGAAGAAGGGAGCCCTGGCTTTGGGGAGATCAGAGAAGTGGGGGAGGGCTCCTCTGTTTCCACCCCCCACCCCCAAAAGCAAGAGGCACAGGTTACGTTTCGGGGGGGGGGTTGCAGAACCATTAAGCTGGAAATGGACAGTCCTGGTTTTGCAAATCCATCTTGAGGTGCCGGTCAGTTTTCTTGGCACCATGCTGGCTGTGTCGTGTCCCCCAAAGAGCCGCTCGGCTGGCTGACCCCCCCCCCTTGGCTTCTCTGGCAGGTTTGAGCTGAGCCCGTGGATACGAGAGGCCTGCCTAGTGGTGTGGACCCATCTGGGCCAGGGCCGAGGGGCCCCAAAGAGCAAAGAGCTGGTGAGTAGCCACAGGAGCCGGACCTTGGCTTTGGGGGAGGCGGAAGAGCTGGCAAAGAGTGGGACTTAACTCCGTGTCTGGCAGAAGCTGCACACCACATCCCAAATTAATTCAATCTGCTTTCCCACTTTTGGGGGGGACAGTTCGTGCTGGCCACCCCGGGGCTGATTTGCCCCCAAACTGGCCCACACGGGCTGGCAGTAGTCTTCTGACCCACGAGGTTCCCTCCCCGTCTGTGGGCGCAAAGGGAGCCCCAGAAGCTGAAACTTCCTGCGAGGTGGGGGGCTGGAGGCGAGGCGTGTCCGCCTTGACCTCTGCCCCGCTTGGTCCCCCAGCGGTCCAGCAGCAGCCTGGTCCTGCAGGAATGGTTCCGAGTGTCCAGCCAGAAGACCTCCCGGGCCAGCAAGGTGGGCAAGTACCTGCAGGCCTTTGCCGAGCTCTCCCCAGCGCTGCTGGCCCACGTCATCAACCTCTCCGACGGCAACGGGAACATGGCGCTGCATTACAGCGTCTCCCACTCGAACTTCGACATCGTCCGGCTCCTGCTTGACACAGGTGACCCCCCCGGGGTTTGGGGGGGGACTTAAATTGATTCAAGCCCTCGGGTACGCTTATGACCGCAGTGGGGACTGGAACTTCCATTGCTAAGTGAGGCGGTCGTTCAGCAAGTCACGCCCAATTTTTACGACCTTTTACGGTCAGGGTCATTGAGCAAAGCACAGTCAATAAGCAAATCTGGCTCTCTGCACCGATTCTGCACATCTGGACGGTCACAAACGGCGGTCGTGCGAACCTGGGATGCCGCAACCATCCTAAGCATGAGAACTACTTGCAAGTCCCTTTTTGCAGCGCTGTTGCGACTTTGAACAGTTGCAAGTATGGGTCCAGCCAGGAGAGGGGCTGTCTCAGTCTGGGGCTGCACAGGGGCTGGTATGGGGGGGGGCAGAAGTGTCACAACCGCCTTCCTCAAATCTGCCCTCTGTATGGGGCAGCTCAGAGGATGCAGCTCAGAACTGGAAGGGATCTTGGAGATCTTCTAGTCCCACCCACCCACCCCCCGTTCAAGCAGGAGACCCATTCCAGACAAATGACTGTCTAGCCTCTTAAAAGCCTCCATTAATGGAGCACCCACAACTTCTGGTGGCAAGCTGTTCCACTGGTTAATTGTCCTCACTGTCAGGAAGTTTCTCCTTAATTCCAGGTTGCTTCTCTCTTTGGTCAGTTTCCGACCGTTGCTTCTCCTACTGCCCTCTAATGCTTTGGAGAGTAGATTGACCCCCTCCTCTTCTTTGGGGCAGCCTCTCAAATACTGGAAGACTGCTAAAAGCTTCTCTAAAGGCCAGTGCACAGGATCAGCCCCACATGTCCAACTGGCCCCTAAACAGACCAGAATTGAAGCCTCATTCTCCCCCCACCCTCAAAAAAGCCCCTTTCCACCAGTCTCACCTTAACGACTTCCCAGTTAGTGGAAACCAGAAAGGCCGCTCAAAGTTGGTGGTGGGACCTTCTGACCCCTCATTTCCTCATCTCCAATTTCTGCCCCCCCCCAAATAAGGTGTCTGCAACATCAATCACCAGAATAAAGCAGGCTACACGGCCCTCATGCTGGCCGCGCTGGCCACCATGGAGCGACAGGACGACATGGCCGTGGTCCGACGACTGTTCGACCTGGGCAACGTCAACGCCAAGGCCAGCCAAGTAGGTATCTTGGGGGGGGGGACAAGAGGGCTCCCTTCTCCTGGGATGGACCCCAGGGGGTTCAACAGGAAGCGGGGGGCACCCTGGACATGCTCGGAAGCACTCTCTCCGAAAGCAAAGCCCTTGTCCGCGTTTCCACTGGGGTTGCAGGCCGGCCAGACGGCGTTGATGCTGGCAGTCAGCCACGGAAGGCTGGAGATGGTGGAGGCCCTGCTGGCGTGTGGGGCAGACGTCAACCTGCAGGATGAGGAGGGCTCCACCGCGCTCATGTGCGCCTGCGAGCACGGCCGGGCAGAAACTGTGCAGCTGCTTCTGGCGCAGCCAGCCTGTGACGCTTCCATCGCGGATCACGTGAGTTGCTGCCTCCTTGTCTCAAGCTGCTAGTCCTCAGTATTGCAATATCCTCACCCAAACCTAACAAACCCAATAAACTTTTGCTCTTTGTAGACACCAATTTGGAATCTATTTTTTTTTAAGCTTGCCTAACAAGCTGTGATGTCGACTTTACGGGCACAGTGGCTGCTTTATAACCGTCACAAAAATGGTCATAAAATTGAGTCTGTCACACAGGTGACATGCTTTACGGCCATCGCGGGCAGACTCCATTATGGTGGTAACTCAGGTTCTTCCTGAACAATTATATCAGGAACCCCTTCCACCCCGTTTCTGTCCTGCCTGCGGAAGAGATCTCTCCGCCATGATTTAATCCACTAACCCAGGGGTAGGCAACCTTGGCTCTTTTATCACTCAGGATTTCAATTCCCAGAATTCCTGAGTGAGCACGGCTGGTTCAGGAATTCTGGGAGTTGAAGTCCACGAGTCATAAAAGAACCAAGGTTGCCTACTCCTGCATCTCACAAGGCAAGAAGAAAATGAAAATTACCTCAAATGCCTGAAAGTCATTAAAAGTTCGGCCATTCCGCGGTTCGAAATTCAAATAATGAAACAGCAGAATCAGAAAAATTTAAAAACGTTCAGCATTTTCATAAAAATTGGTACCAGACTCCTGTTTTGGCTTTTTTTGTTTGTTTGTTTTGGAAAGACAGGACTGTCCCTTGTGGTCCACCACCTCTTCCTTTCTTAACGCTTTCTTACAGGACGGGAATGACGCTGTGGCCATCGCCTTGGAGGCCGGACACGACAACATTGCGGCTCTGATATCCGCACACCTCACACAGTCTGCAGAGAGGTGAGTGCATCCCCTTTGCATGGCTCCAGCCCCGCCCCCCAGCCAGCGAGCCTCAGTTTCTCTGGAACTAAGATTTGTCATCTGTTAGAATCTGGACTTTATTTTTTTCTTTAAAGACGTTTTGCTTCCTCCAAGAAGCTTCTTCAGCTTCTGAACGGTGGGAAATGGAAAGATTTATGCTCCTTGCAGACAGCTGGTCGTTTGCCTTCTCTCAGAGAGTCGTTGAGACCACTTGGAGATTTGTCTGTGTCCTCAGGGTCCAAGTGGCCTCAACAGCTCTCCAAAAGAAGGCAAACGGCCAGCTGTCTGCAAGGAGTATAAATCCTTCCCTTCCCCGCCATCCAGTCGGAGCTGAAGAAGCTTCTGGGATGAGGAGCGAAACATCTTCAAAGATAAAACAAGAAAGTCCAGTTGCCTCCTGAAAAAGCACCTTGGGTCATCTGCTAGAGGTTGATTTCAACCTGCGCAGGGAAATTGGCGCACAACAGACACAAGCAAGATGGCCGAGAGCAGGCCCAAAAAGCCGCTGTTTTAGAGAATGCCAGCTCCCGCCTGCTTCAGCCTCGGTTTACCTAATTCTGGGGTCCTCAACCTTGGCAACTTTAAGACTTGTGGACTTCAACTCAGGTTCAGGAGGTGCCATGAAAACAAGCTATAGAAGAGGGGGGGAGAGTTTGCAGCCTGTTCAGCAATTGCTGTCAACACTGCTAACATCGGATGTTCTTGCTTTGACAACATATGGAGATGCAGCCATTTTCCTTCTTATGTTTTACTTAGAATTAGATGATAGGGGAATTAGATGATGGGGGGGGGAGGAATGTGCATGGGAGTTTAGTCAGACATAACAATATTGTAACTAGTGTGAGAACCAAGGTTTTTAAAATAAGAGAGGGTAAGAAATGGCGGGCTGAAGAACTGGAGGGAAAGCCTGCATTTCAAACGAATTGGAGAATGTGATTTATGACTGTTAATTGGAGGAGGGAATTGTGGTTTGATACTTTGTGCTCAGGGGAGGGGAATTCAGATTTTGGCTTGGCCTACGTACGTGCCGATGCTATGCTACTCGAATAAAGATTCTTTAAGGTAAACAATGCCTCGAAGTTCTTTGAAGAGTTTCCTCTGTAGGAACCATGACAATTGCTTGCATCTCTGTTCATAGGCCGGGACCGTGACAGTATTCTTCTGTGACCCTAAGCCGCTTCGGCACTCGAACCGTCCCATCTGCAACAACCAAAGACGAAGCCCGCCATTCCCAGAAGACGCTTCCTTCACCATCATGAACCTCTCTGTTCACACGCTCCCCAGGCTGACGCTTGGGATCCCTTTGGGGTGAGGCTCACCCTGGGCCGGCTTCACTATTTGGGGCCACCTGGTCAAGCTTACAGGGTCCTCAGGAAGCCATCAGGGAAAAGCAATGACCTGTTTTATTGCGGCCTGCAAAATTCTTGCTCTGCACATGGAGAGGACAGCAGCGCTTGGGGGCAAAGGCCTCTTCCAAGTGGGGGGGGGGAGAGGGGGCATCTGCCAGGCAAACCTCCAACTGTAACCAAAACTGGTAACAGGGTGTAGCGCCCCATGAGGACTAGAAACTACCTATCCAAATTTTTATCTCACTAGAATAAAATTTTGTTAACACTTTTATTCCTGTCTCACACGATTCCTAGTTGGGGAATAAAACTTGGGAGGAAGCAGAGGATGTTGTGCTTTTCAGGCAATCCATCCTGGGACGTCTGGCATAAAATATTCACGTGGCCCTCTGGGTCTCGTTTTTAAAGATGGCTCCAGCCTCATTTGAGAGGATTAGCACCCAAAAGAAATAGGATTGAGACAGGTGGTGGTCGGGGCAATTTACAAATGAACTTGTTAACATTCAGCGAAAGACTACAAATAAAACTCCAGGTTCAGTCCGTTTGTGGGAATCTTAACTCTTTATTGAGTACACGGCATGGTGATGCTGAAGCAAAACTAACTCTGAGGTTCCCAGACACCCATTTCTCCAGCCAAATCCCCAACTTCTTGGTTATGGGAACCGTCTGCTTCTTCTCCACACCTGCTGCGGTGTCCTTGGAAAGGGTTCAGGCTCTCACAGACTTCATCGGAATCGGAGGGGTTTTGTTTATCCATCTAACCCATTCTAAATAGCAATACCTCTGTCCCCTTACTCTAATGGCAAGCTGAAAGGTAGAGGAAGAGGCACCTAGCTGCCAAAGTTTCATTCTTGATAGAACGAAGTTGGAGCAAGCCTTTGACTTGCCATCTGTCGGAGTCACGGCAGACCCCCCAAAAGCTAATTATGACCCAGTTCCAAAGATCTAATGGCCATTGCTGTCACCACCTCGCAATCACATGACATTTTGGGGGCTCAGCAACCACTCTTCATTTGCAGCACCCCACACCACAGGACCTGTTTATGACGTTTTTGCTGAAAACAGGCATTTACTTCACATTTTTCTGGCAAAAAAAAAATGCCCCATAGCAAACAAGGGCATCACTAACCATCCCGCTTAACTGCGTGCAGTCATTTAACTGACATTTGCTTAATGACTGCCACAAAATAGTCGCAAAATTGGGTCAGATATATGACTCATTTTATGAACATCACAACTTCTAGAGGCAGGTTGTTCCACTGGTTACAATCTGCCTCTAGAAGTGGTGAATGCTCCAACACTGGGAGTTTTTTAAGAAGAGACTGGACAGCCATTTGTCCGAAATGGTATAGGGTTTCCTGCCTGAGCAGGGGGTTGGACTAGATGACCTCCAAGGTCCCTTCCAGCTCTATTCTGATTATACTTCCTATATTCCACTGAACTAATTTTCTAAAAAAGTAATGACAAAGTAGCCATTACAAACCGGTATCCATATCATCCTGCCATTTTAAATGGAGACCCTCCTACAGGTCAGAGTTGCCCTATACCTCCCCCCAAAGGGTACCAGCTAGGTGTGCCCCCTCAGCTTTTCCAATAAAGACAAATCCACTGAGCAAGCAGCTTTGTGAAGCTTTGATGTCACACAAGGAGGTGACACTGCTACAAACAGTGGGCCTCCTTCCTTCCCAGACTGGTGTCCAGACATGTGTTGACAGCTCCCGAGGCTGAAAGCCAGCATTTCTGGAGAATGATAGGTTGGAGAAGGCAACATTACTGAATGTGCCAAAAATTAGGAGCACGCTAGTAACACCCTTTCCAGCCAACAAATGAATGTCGTGAAAGGCTAGAAATGTTTGCGAGCTGGTGCCTTTTAATAAAGTGTTATTAATAAAGGAGAATATTTCTAGTTCAGGGTTGATGGTGCTCTGAGCTGGCTTGTTTTCTTGCAGACGTTTCATGACCCAAACATCATCAGTGCTAAATGCAATAGTAGTAGTAGTAGTAGTAGTTAGTAGTTAGTAGTAGTAGTAGTAATAATAATAATAATAATAATAATAATAATAATAATAATAATAAAAAGTTGGAAGGGACCTTGGAAATCATCTTAGTCCAACCCCCTGCTCAGGCAGTAACCCTACACCAGTGGTTCTCAACCTGTGGGTTGGGACCCCATTTGGGGTCAAACGACCATTTCACGGGGGTCGCCAAACAACGCAGCCCGCCATTTTTTTCCCCCTTTTTCTTGGCTGTGCTACTCCCTTTTATTCTATTGGCTTTTGAAAGCCAATAGAATAGATTCTCTTGAATAGTCTAATTCTACTGGCTTTCAAAAGCCAATAGGAATTGTTCAGGCTGTCTCTGCCCTGCTGAGCCCGCCAAAGGTCCCATTCTGCAAACAGTGCTGCACCAGTTGAGTAGTCCTCGACTTACGACCGGTTGAGTAGTCCTCGACTTACGACCGGTTGGGGTCGCGGAATTAAAAAGGTTGAGAACCACTGCCCTATACCATTTCAGACTAATAATAATAATAAAGTTGGAAGGGACCTTGGAGGTCATCTAGTCCAACCCCCTGCTCAGGCAGGAAACCCTATACCCATTTCAGACAAATGGCTGTCCAGTCTCTTCTTAAAGACTTCCAGTGTTGGAGCATTTACTGCTTCTGGAGGCAGGTTGTTCCACTGGTTAATTATTCTGTCAAGAAGTTTCTTCTTAGTTCTAAGTTGCTTCTCTCCTTGATGAGTTTCCACCCGTTGCTTCTCTTCCTGCCTTCAGGGGCCTTGGAGAATAGCTTGACTCCCTCTTCTTTGGGGCAGCCCCTGAGACATTGGAACACTGCTATCATGTCCTCCCCCCAACCGTCCTTCTCTTCAATGGCTGTCGTCTCTCCTTAAAAACTTCCAGTGTTGATAATTATCAATGTTACAGTTCTCCAAAGCAGCAGAGGGCAGTAGGAGAAACAACAGTTGGAAACTGACCAAGGAGAGAAGCAACCTGGAATTAAGGAGAAACTTCCTGACAGGGAGGACAATCAACCAGTGGAACAGCTGGCCTCCAGAAATCGTGGGCGCTCCATCACTGGAGGTTTTTAAGAAAAGGCTAGACAGTCACTTGTCTGAGGTGGTATAGGTTCTCCTGCTTGAGTAGGGGGCTGGACTAGAAGACCTCCAAGGTCCCTTCCAGCTCTATTCCATTATGTTACATAGTTTGGCTCATGAAACATCTGCACACTCAAGAGACCCCTCAATAAAACGTGAGTCAGAAAAGGCACCACCCAATGATCCTCCGGTCGCTTCAGACTAACCTAGTCTGAAATCTCTCAACGAATGCTCCCCAGACAGGCCCTCTTGCCAGGAAACGCCACGGCTATCCAAAGGGAGAACCCAGATAAAGCGCCTGTGTGGTGGGCATGGAAAGCCTCTCAAAGGAAGACCTAAGGGGAGAAGCCCAGTTGCAGCGAGGACTCAAGCAGTCAGGAAACGGTCCCATTTGCTGGCTCCGTTAATAATAAATAATATTGGAAGGGACCTTGGAGGTCATCTAGTCCAGGGGTCTGCAACCTTGACAACTTTAAGACTTGTGGACCTCAGCTCCCAGAATTCCTCAGCCAGCTTTGCTGAGGAATTCTGGGAGCTGAAGTCCACAAGTCTTAAAGTTGTCAAGGTTGCAGACCCCTGATCTAATCCAACGTCCTGCTCAGGCAGGAAACCCCATATACTATTTGAGACCAATGGCTGTCCAGTCTCTTCTTTGGTCTCCTCTTTTGGGGAGGAGCTCCACTGTCAAATGGGGGTTCTTGAAGCCATCCCTCAAGAAGGAGATCCAGTTTGGGAACAGCTCCAGAGATGAGCATCTAATCCAGTGTTTCTCAACCTTGACCATTTTAAGGCATGTGGACTTCAACTCCCAGAATTCCACAGCCAGCAGTGCTGGCTGTGGAATTCTGGGAGTTGAAGTCCACATGCCTTAAAATGGACAAGGTTGAGAAACACCGATCTAGTCCACGGGTGGGGAACCTTGGCTTTTAGGACTCGTGGACTTCAGCTCCCAGAATTCCTGAGTCAGCACGGCTGCCTCAGGAATTCTGGGTATTGAAGTCCACAAGTCCTAAAAGAGCCAAGGTTGCCTATCCCTGACCCAGTCTAAAACCCTGCACACTGGGCCGCTTAAACCATCCTTGGGAGGTAGAGAGGAAGAACCCACCAACCCCTTTAAGGAAAGAGGGAGGCAGTTCTTAAAACATTTCAGCACCAGCAGGTGTTTCTACGATGCTCCTCCCAAAACAGCCCACCACTTTTCTGTAAGGCTGCAAACCCCACGGGAGACCCAGCCCAGCATTGCAGACCCAGAGAGAGAGGGCCAGGCAGGGCAGAACGAGCAGCCCCCAGCTGGGAAGACCCCAGAAGCAATGTTTGCTACCCTCCCCAGCCGAGGGCTGCCAGCGTCCTCCCATCCCTGCTCCAACCAGGAGCCCAGGATGGCCTTTTGACCTGCCAGCAGCTTCTCTTTAGCACATCCAGGGGAGGGACCCTCCCCATTTCCCTTTTGGATGTCCAGGACCCACTCCCCACTCTTGGAAGCCTTTCTCAGCCTCCTTCCAGCTTCTCCAGCTCAATTCAAACCCTGCCTCTCTGTGGAAGACGGGACTTGGGTGTCCTCTGAATGCTCCCCTCCTCCAAAGCAACCTTTCCTGCAGAAGGCAGCTGGACTCCAGTTCCCAGAATCCTCCAGGCGCCATCATGACTGAGGCCCGCTGGGGTAGAGAGCGAGGGAAATCGCTGTTCAAGCATGCAGAAAAATCCACCTGAGGCCAAGTCAGAAACTTCCAGTCCCTGCTCCAATCAGAACCCCCAAAAGCCACCTGCCCTGCCACATCCAGCAATGGTGCCCCCTCTCCATTTCACCTTTGGACTGGCTGGACACGCTCCCATCCTTGGAGGGAGACCGTTCTCTGCCCCCTTAAAGCTCACTCCACACCAGGCCTCCCTGGAGGGCAAGATTCAGACTCTCCTCCCCTAGAACTAAATAGGAATTTCCTGGCAACGAGAACCATCAGCCAGAGGAAGAATGGCTTCCCTCCAGAAGCTGTGGGTGCTGCAACCCTGGAAGCGTTTAAAGAGAAACTGGACGGCCACCTGTCTGAAACGGTATAGATCAGGGCTTTTGAACCAGTGGTACGGGTACCACCTATGGTACATTAGCACCTGGCAGGTGGTACGCGACCATCCTAGAAAAGGGGTAGCAGGGGAGGGGAATGGGCTGAACCGATGGCAGCACCGCACAAGCCTGAGCGAGAGACAGCTGGAGCTGCAGGGCTGTCAGGGCTCAGCAGAAGCGCCAGGATCAGTGCCAGGCTCCAGCTGGAGCTCTGCGCTGATCCTGGTGCTTCTGCTGAGCCCAGAAGCGCCAATCAGCTGGAAAGCAGCACTGATCCCAGAGCTGGAATGTTGCAGCCTCTCCAGGATCTTGTGATTTACATTCAGAGGCTTGGCAACCAATTCATATTTATGACGGTCAGTGCCCCAGGGTCATGTGAAGTGACCAAAACCTGTGGCAACCACCTAGCAGACAGGGGGGGGGAGAACCAAACACCCCCCAGCCCACCTCCGCTGCCAATCCCCAACAGAAATGCTTACAATGAAAACCTCAGACAGGAGGAAGAGCACAGCCGGGCGGGCAGGCAGGTGTCTTGCTCGGCTGTGGCTTGGGGGGCATTTTTTTCAGTGCCATTGTAACTTTGAACAGTCACTAAGCGAACTGTTGTAAGTCGAGAACTACCTGTACTTCATCACTTTTTCCTCTTTTTTTTGGTCAAGTTTTTGACACCTTGCTAGGCGACTGGTGGTACTCGGATGCTGCCATATCCTAAAAGTGGTACAATGGGTGAAAAAGGCTCAAAAGCCCTGATATAGAATCTCCTGCTCCAGGAAGGGGATGGACTAAATGACCTCCAGGGTCCCTTGCAGCTCTATTCCAATTCTGAAATCCCATCATTTGAAGATGGTTGATTGATTTCTTTGGGATGACAAAGAAACAGGTTTTTTTCTTGGCTTTCAATTGAGATGCTTTTGATGTGTGTTCAGGGATGGTTCTTTAAAAATAAGAGAAGACAGAAAGTTAAGGAAAGAAGCAACCTGGAATTAAGGAGGAATTTCCTAACAGCGAGGACAATTAACCAGTGGAAGGGAAGCTGCCTTCAGACGGTGTGGATGCTTCATTACTGGAAGAAGAGATTGGACACCCACCTGACTGAAATGGCATAGGGTCTCCTGCTTGAGCAGGGGGCTGGACTAAATGACCTCCAGGGTGTCTTCCAACTGTTATTTGTCTAGGATAGCATAGGGTCTCCTGCCCGAGAAGGGGGTCAGACTAGACGACCTCTGGAGTCCCTCCGTTAATTCCATTACTTCTTCTCCTCTTTCAGAGCAGCCTTTCCCACCAAAGGGTGGGGAGAGAGGACTTTCCCCCTCCCAGGATCCCCCACAGCCACGACAGAGGGTCTCTTGGCCTAGGCAGTGAGGAGGGAGAGCCCCTCCTTTCAAAGTATGGAGGAAAAAAAAGACCCACCAGAGGCCAGAGTCAAAAAACCCAAAAACGTCCTTTATTTTGAACACATCTGGTGGCTCGTCGCTCACTCTCTGGCCAGGGGGGGCGGGAGGGGAGGATGGCGGCTCCTTCCGTCGGCCTGGGGGGGGAAGAACAGGTGGTAGTCAGGCTGTGTTCCCCAACTGAGACACCCCCCCACCCCAAGACCCCATCCTCAAGACTCCGCCAACCCAGGGAGCCACCTCCCAGAGACCCCCTTCCGAAGACTCACTCCCATCCAGGGGAGCCCGCTTTTGGAGACCCCCCTCCCCAAGACTTACCTCCACCTGCGAGACTCACCCCCAACCACCCGGGGACCCCTTTCCTGGAGACCTCCCCAAGACGCATCCCAATCTCTGCCCCCCCAGGAACCCCTTCCCCAAGACTCTGCCTCCCCAGGGGACCCCTTTCCTGGGGACCCCCTCCCCAAGACTCACCCCCAACCACCCGGGGACCCCTTTCCTGGAGACCTCCTCCCCAAGACTCATCCCAATCTCTGCCCCCCCCGGGAACCCCCTCCCCAAGACTCTGCCCCCACCGGGGGACCCCTTTCCTGGGGGACCCCTTTCCTGGGGGACCCCTCCCCAAGACTCACCCCCAACCACCCGGGGACCCCTTTCCTGGAGACCCCCTCGCCAAGACTCATCTCGACCTCCGCCCCCCAGGAACCCCCTCCCCAAGACTCTGCCCCCACCGGGGGACCCCTTTCTGGGGGAACCCTTTCCTGGGGAGCCCCTCCCCAAGACTCACCCCCTCCCAGAGACTCACCCCCAACCACCCGGGAACCCCTTTCCTGGAGACCCCCTCGCCAAGACTCATCCCGACCTCTGCCCCCCCCCCGGAATCCCCTCCCCAAGACTCACCCCCACCCCCCACCCATCCAGGGACCCCCTCCCCAAGAATCCGCCCCCCCGGACGACCCCCCCTCCCCGAGACTCACGCCCCGCCCCCGCCCCTCTCTCACCCGCCCTCAGCGCAGCCGGCGGGCCTCCCGCTCCGACTCGAGCAGCGTCAGGACGTCCCCCTCGCGGACGGGGCCCTTCACGTTGCGGATGATGGAGCGGCTGGTGTCGTCCATGAACTCTACGCGGACCTGCAAGGGGGGGGGAAGAGAGAGGGGGGGTCAGGACGACTGCCGCCGCCGTTGGAGGCTCCTCCACCGCCGCCCCGGGGACCCCCGCGGCCCCTCCGCCGCGGCCCACCTGCGTGCACTGCCCCTGCGAGCCGGTCCGGCCCAGCACTTTGGTCACGCGGGCCAGCTTGATGGGCTGCACGCGGCTCGTGTCCATGGCTGAGGCGGCGGAAGAAGAAGAGGAAGATCCCGGCGCTGGGCCCGCACCTTTATATAGCCTCGGGGGGAACTCTCGCGAGAGGTCGCTCTTTTTTCCCGGCAGGCACCGCGCGGGAGAGCTTTTTTTCTCCAGGCCTTCTTTGCTCGCTCGGCCCCGCCCCTTGCCAAGAAGGCTCCGGGCTTGCCTTGCCGCGCACGGCCGCAGGGGGGCGGCAGAGAGACGGGGCCCGGCTGGGAAGGCTGTGCAGAGGGTTTTATTCCATCAGTCAAAGAATACACCCGGAAGGGACCCCGGAGGTCTTCTAGTCCAGCCCCCTGCTCAAGCAGCAGACCCTATGCCATTCCAGGTAGGTGGCTGACCAGGCTCTTCTTAAAAGCCGCCTCTTAATTTTTATGACTAGGTGTTTTTTATTAAATATTTATTAATAATAAATCCATTTCATTTCATTTTTACAGCCACTCCACGGCCTTGGAGGTTTTTATTTTATTTAGTTTATTGATTTTTTTAATTGCATTTTATTTATGTATTTATTCACAGTGATTGCAGTGGCCCCACGTGGGCCAGCTTCCTTGTAATGAACATAAACAAAAGAATGCAAATATGCACTTGCATTGCCTGTATTAATTTGCGTTCATTGCAACGAACTCTGGGCTGTTTCCTTCCAAGTAATGGCATCAGAGTGAGTGGGGACTTCTGGGAAGTGGAGTCCACCCATCTCACAATACTGGAGGTTGACAAACACTGGAACAAGTTTGGAAATTAAATTAAAATAACAAAAAATTTTAAAAAGAGAAACACTGGTATAAGAAAGAGTTTGTCCATTTGACTACACTTTCTCTCCTTTTATTTTTTTCGGTTTTGCTTCCCTCCTGCGCCTTGGGCAAGGGGGTTGGACTAGATGACCTCCAAGGTTCCTTCCAACTCTGCTCTTCTATTCCATTCCATTCCATTCCATTCTATTCCATATTCTATTCTATTTATTCCGCATTCTATTCTATTCTATTTATTCCATATTCTATTCTATTCTGTATTCTATTCTTTCTATTCTATTTTGTTCTATTCTATTCCATTCTGCTGTATTTTAGTCTATTCTACACTTATTCTATTCTATTCTATTCCTATTTCTATTCTATATTCTATTCTCTATTCTAATTCTATTCCATTCTATTTTGTATTTCTATTCTATTCTGTATTTTCTATTCTATTCTAACGTTGCGCCTCTTCCCTCGTCCCAGCATGCACCGCGCGAGGCCCCTGCCACTCTTCCGCCCTTCTCCCCGACGTGCCGCGCGGCTCCGCCCATCGAGGGAGGGGCTCCGCGTCCCTCTTCCCGGCATGCTCCGCGCAGAGCGCAACCTTGAGCCAAGATGGCGTCGGCCACCGGCATCATCCGCCTTATCCGCAACTTTTTGGCCGGGGTAAGGAGGGGCGAGCGGGCCGGGGTCCCCGCCGCCATCGCTGCCTCCGCGAAGGCCCGATGAACGCCTGTCCGGCCCCCGCCAGGCTTGTTCTCAACGACCCTGAGCGCGGGGCGGGGCCTCGCACCTTAACCCCGCCCTTTCCCCGCGCGAGGGCTTCTGGGGCCGGTAGTTTTCGCGCGGCAGTCGCTTTCCCGCGGTCCTTCTCAACCTCAGTCGCTTTTAGCTGGCTGGACTTCAACTCCCAGAATTCCCCAGCCTGGGGAATTCCCTAGGAGAGTGGCTAATTCTGGGAGTTGAAGTTCACCTATTTTAAAAAGTTTGCTTGCGTTTGAAAAACACTAGTCTGAAATCTTCCAAAGTGGGTTTGGGATATTTATTTGTAAGATTTACATCCTGTGCACTTCTGGGCATGCTGGCTGGGGAATTCTGGGACCTGAAGTCCACAGTCTTAAGGTTGAGAAACACAGGACTGTAGAAGGCCTGGTATAACTATTAATTGTACGGAATGGAATGGAAGAGAGGAGAGGAGAGGAGAGGACACAGAACAGGAAGAGAAGAGAAGAGAAAACGAATGGAATGGAATAGAATAGAAAATATGGAATGGAACAGAATAGAATAATGATAAAATAGAACAGAATAGAATAATGATAGTACAGAATGGAATGGAATAGAATGCAGAATAGAATAGAATGCAGAATAGAATAGAATGCAGAATAGAATAGAATAGAATAGAATAGATAACGGAATAGAATAGAAAACGGAATGGCAGAAGACGCCCTTTGGTCCTGAGCGATAGCACCGCTTGAGTGAAGAGACTCAAAGTGTGTGTGTCAACCCTGCTAGATCAAAAAGAATAGAATAGAATAGAAATTTAGAGTAGAGTAGAATAGAATAGAATAGAATAGAATAGAATAGAAATTAAATAGAGTAATAGAATAGAAATTAAATAGGATAGGATCGGATCGGATAGGATAGGATAGGATAGGATAGAATATGAATAAGACTTTTATATTTCTAAATGGTGGATTGAGACCTGGGAAGCAGACTTTTAACTGAGAGAAACAGATTTGTGCCTTTAAGGTCTGTATGTAATAGCACCTCTATGGGCCTTTTTGGTCCTTCCACCCCAGCCATAATTTTAGGGGGTTTACTGATCTGGAAGCCCCAGTGGGGTTTTTTTTCCTGAATGTGGAGCAGGATTATTTGTTAACTTTACATCCCTCCTCCCCCACATCTCTCTGTCCAGAATGACTCTGAGCAGCAGAGGGTTAATCATGCTTTACACCAAAGTATTAATATTCTTGTTTAACAACTCTCAGCTGAGAGAGTGCCTGTGTTTATTCAGACACTTGAATAGGCTTTGTGGTTTTCAATTGCTACTAGGAATGCAGTGGCTCAGATAGTGCACTTCATATGAGTGGCTTTTCTCTTTCTCACTCTTTCTTTCCCCCTCCCTCCCTCCCTCCCTCCCTCCCTCCCTCTCTTTCTTTCTCCAACAGAGAGACCTGCAAGCTAAACTGCAGCTGCGCTACACAGAGATCTCCAAGAGGTAAATTCTCGGCACGAGGTTAGAAAAAGCTCCAGACTTCAGCACTGATGCAAGACTCCACACCAGGCGGGCTCCCCATCAGAGACTTTAAAAGCCAGCTGAGTGTGCAGATTGGTTACAGTGATCCTGGGGAAGAATCTCCTGATTTAAACCCTTTATAGTCCTGGCACCTGTTGCCCAAAATCATTTACACTACTGGAACCTGACAGGGGTGCGTGTATAAATTGTCCTTGTTGGATCAAGTCTTCCAGAAAGGAGAGCATTCCCGAGTGTCTTTTCCTCTAAGGCAGGGGTGGGGAACTTGGGCTCTTTTATAACTTGTGGACTTCAACTCCTGGCCGGCTCAGGAATTCTGGGAGTTGAAGTCCACAAGTCATAAAAGAGCCCAGGTTCCCCACCCCTGCTCTAAGGGAAAGAAATTCTAGATCAGTGGTTCTCAACCTGTGGGTCAGGACCCCATTTGGGATCGAACGACCATTTCACGGGGGTCGCCAAACAACGCAGTCCGCCATTTTTCCCCCCTTTTCCTTAGCTGTGCGACTCCCTTTTATTCTATTGGCTTTTGGAAGCCAATAGAATAGAGTCTCTTGAATAGAGTCTATTGGCTTTCAAAAGCCAATAGGAATTGTCCAGGCTGTCTCTGCCCTGCTGAGCCCGCCAAAAGTCCCATTCTGCAAACGGTGCTGCACCAGTTGAGTAGTCCTCGACTTACGACCGGTTGAGTAGTCCTCGACTTACGACCGGTTGGGGGTCGCAGCATTAAAAAGATTGAGAACCACTGTTCTAGATACTAATTTACCACCTTTCGCGCCACTGTTCTTAAGTAAATCACTGTGGTTGTTAAGTTAGTGGTAAGTTGAGGACTTCCTTTGTTTACTGCCCGTATCTCACCTTTGTGACCCTGGGCAACTGATCATTAAACACTACCAACAAACTCAAAACAGCCCTGAAGAAGCGCCAATCAGCTGGGATGTTGCAGCCTCTCCAGGGTCTTGTGATTTACATTCAGATGCTTGGCAACCGATTCATATTTATGACGGTCACAGTGTCCCAGGGTCATGTGAAGTGATCAAAACCTGCAGCAACCACCCAGAAGATGGGGGGGGGAATAAAAACCAAACACCCCCCCATCCCACCCCTGCTGCCAATGCTCAAGAGAAATGCTCACAACAATGAAAACCTTGGACAGAAGGAAGAGTGCCACCGGGTGGGCAGGCAGGTGTCTTGCTCGGCTGTGGCTTGGGGGGACTTTTTCAGTGTCATTGTAACTTCAAACAGTCACTATGCGAACTGTTGTAAGTCAAAGACTACCTGTACTTCATCACTTTTTTCCTTATTTTTTTTGGGGGGGTCAAGTTTTTGGCACCTTGCTAGACGACTGGTGGTACTCGGATGTTGCCATATCCTAAAAGTGGTACCTCTTTATGGATTACTGCCTTGTCGTGGCGAAGGGGCTTGCGTAACTCAATGAAGCTATAAGCTATGCCGTGCAGGGCCACCCAAGACGGACAGGTTATAGCAGAGAGTTCTGACAAAATGTGATCCACTGGAGAAGGAAATGGCAAACCACTCCAGTATCTTTGCCATGAAAACCCCATGGACAGTACTAAAAGGAAAAAAGACATGACGCTGGAAGATGAGCCCCTCAGGTCGGAAGGTGTCCAATATGCTACTGGGGAAGAGCAGAGGGCTAGTACTAGTAGCGCCAGAAAGAATGAAGCGACTGGGCCAAAGCCGAAAGGACGCTCAGCTGTGGATATATCTGGTGGTGAAAGGAAAGTCCGATGCTGTAAAGATTTTTTCTCCATAGGAACCTGGAATGTAAGATCCATGAATCAAGGCAAGCTAGACGTAGTCAAAAAAGAGATGACAAGACTGAACGTCGACATCTTAGGAATCAGCGAACTAAAATGGACAGGAATGGGTGAATTTAACTCAGATGACCATCAGGTATACTACTGTGGCAAGAATCCCTCAGAAGAAATGGAGTAGCCTTCATAGTCAATAAAAGAATAGGAAAAGCAATACTGGGATACAATCCCCAAAATGACAGAATGATCTCAATTCGAATCCAAGGCAAACCATTCAATATCACAGCAGTCCAAATCTATGCCCCAACCACTGGTGCTGAAGAGGATGAAATTGACCGGTTCTATGAAGCCCTACAGCACCTTATAGAATTAACACCAAAAATGATGTCCTTATCATCAGGGGGGATTGGAATGCTAAGGTAGGAAGCCAAAAGATAACCGGAATAACAGGCAAGTTTGGCCTTGGAGTACAAAATGAAGCAGGGCACAGGCTAATAGAATTTTGTCAAGAGAATACGATGGTCATAACAAACACTCTTTTCCAACAACCCAAGAGACGGCTCTACACATGGACATCACCAGACGGTCAACATAGAAATCAGATTGACTATGTGCTCTGCAGCCAAAGATGGAGAAGCTCTATACAGTCAGTAAAAACAAGACCAGGAGCTGACTGTGGCTCAGATCATGAGCTTCTCGTTGCAAAATTTAGGCTTAAATTGAAAAAAGTAGGGAAAAGCACTAGGCCACTCAGGTATGAACTAAATCATATTCCTGATGAATATACAGTAGAGGTGACAAATAGATTTAAGGAATTAGATCTGATAGACAGAGTGCCTGAAGAACTATGGATGGAAGTTCGCAACATTGTACAAGAGGTAGCAACTAAACCATCCCAAAGAAAAAGAAATGCAAGAAAGCAAAATGGCTGTCTGAGGAAGCTTTGCAAATAGCGAGGAAAGAAGGGAAGGAAAAGGCAAGGAGAAAGAGAAAGATACACCCAATGAATGCAGAATTCCAGAGAGTAGCTAGAAGAGATAAGAATGCCTTCTTAAATGAAGAGTGCAAAGAAATAGAAGAAAACAAAAGAATAGGGAGGACCAGAGATCTCTTCAAGAAAATTGGAGATATGAAGGAACGTTTCATGCAAAGATGGGCATGATAAAGGACCAAAATGGCAGAGACCTAACAGAGGCAGAAGAGATTAAGAAGAGATGGCAAAACTACACAGAAGAACTATACAAGAATGAGCTTAACATCCCAGATAACCACAATGAGATGGTCACTGACCTCGAACCAAACATCCTAGAATGTGAAGTGAAATGGGCCTTAGAAAATCTGAGCAACAACAAAGCTAGTGGATGTGACAGTATTCCAGCTGAGCTATTCAAAATCTTAAAAGACGATGCAGTAAAAGTGCTACACTCAATTTGCCAGCAAATTTGGAAAACTCAACAGGGGCCACAGGATTGGAAAAGGTCAGTTTACATTCCAATTCCAAGAAAGGCAATGCCAAAGAATGTTCAAACTATCGTACCATTGCACTCATTTCACATGCTAGTAAAGTTATGCTTAAAATCCTACAAGCTAGACTCCAGCAGTATGTAGATCGAG